>NW_017257882.1:118383-178467 GCF_001594055.1 Mycetomoellerius zeteki | reverse complement strand
ACACTGCATCCGATTTTCGTCGTACGACGCTCTGCAACCAATCAGAAAACAGGATTCCGATGAATTTTGCTTCGTATTATCAGAATCCTGTTTTCTGATTGGATGCAAAGCGTCGTATGACGAAAATCGGATGCAGGGTGAATCCAGCATATGTTTATGTTTACGACACTGGAGCGGTCGAAACATGGCGGTCGCGGCGTAAGACCGGAATCAGACTACGCATTGAATATTGAGATTGAAGATTGAAAGATTGAAATTTGACCAATCAAAACAATAGGAGCTAAAATTCCTTTGTCCTCACTGGTCAAATTTTAATCTTCAATCTTCAATCTCAATCTTCAATGCATAGTCTGATTCCGGCCTAAGGAGTGATGGTAGGGATCCGATCTTGGTGGTGGGGGTTCGATGTCGCTTCTCTTTATATATAGGACTCTAGTAGATGCTAGATGCATCGTATCGTTGCGCAACGTCGCACGTAAATAACATTAGGCCTGTTCTTTTTAGCTGAACTTTTGCACCAGTTTATCTTTTTTCCTTTTCTCTCCAGGAGGAAAGAAGAGGAAGAAAGATGAACTGGTGCAAAAGTTCAGCCAAAAACAACAGGCCTGTTATCTTATTGGTCATGAAGACTGTACTCTTCATGCAAGTTGTTGAATCTCTTTAGTTCCAGTCTTTCGTGATCGTTTGTCCGCGAATACGAGGAAAGCTAGTGTTTTCCCGTTTTCCGGTCGTTGCGTTATCGAGTACGTTAAGTTTAGGTTAAGTTATATATGTTAAATTTCATTCTTTGACGTGTGAGCATTAGTAAATGAGTCCGATTGAAGTATATTAAAGTATATATTCGCGTATACGATTCGAGAGACATATTGCCTTATTGTAAATCTCACAAAATCCGAAACACCTTTCTTTCGAACGTCAAGTACAACTCTATTGCATAAAAGGTTTTAGTTGAAACAGTTGAATTGATTATTTCGTGAGATTATATGAGTGTTCCAAGTAATTGCATTTTTACTCGTGACATCGACAAAATACTATCATAGACCGACGTTTTATAAAAGTTTACTTCACTGCCAATTTGAATGGTTAGTTCATGATACAATATTAATTTTATAATTTATTTTATTCTGATTTATAGTTTTATGTATATAATTTATATATTACATGATAATATTCGATTTTTAAATGTTGCACTTCTATTGTTATTCTTCAAATTATTATTCGAGTAGTGTTCGATTATATCTGTTTATACAGACAATAAAACTATATATGGAACATATGGAAAAAAATGTTGTTTGACAGCAATGCAATATTATTGTGTAAATATATACTTATAATGCATCTAATAAAAAGATCATAAATTTAATTATTACCTTATATGTTTGTTACTAAAATATTTTTATGTTGATGGTTGAAACAATTGATAAAATCAATTCAATTATTCCTGAACTCACTTGACAGTTACGAAAATTTACTCAGGAGTGGCAATTTTTGACAGAACCTTATTGATACTTGAAGGAAGGGAAGAACAAATGTCATTGAACTACATTCATACATATTTGGATAAAATATTTTAAAGAAGTAACGAAGCTACATATTTTTTGGTAAGGTATTATGAATAATAATGTAGCGTACTTAAAAAAATGTTTTTTTATTTTTGCTTTATTACATTATTTTAAAAATTTCCTTTAAATTAAATTATTCCAGAAATTTTTTAATTCTACAAAAAAACAATTAACATTTCCATATGTTAGTTGATAATTAAATGAACTTATTTCATTGTACTTATATATGTGTGCATATTATCACTCTATTATAAAAAAGTATATTTTTCTGTAACTAAATAATTTTATTATTTTTACATTGTTAAAAAAGTCATGATAAACGTCATTAAATCATTCTAATGTGAATAAAAATATATAATCTGTGTGTAACACCTATACAATTGTGTCAGAAAAGATATATGAATATAAATTATTTATTATTACACATACATGTACATCTTTCTATTATTCTTAAAACTTAAAGCATTCCAAATAATAGTGAGAATAATTATTTTCTTTTCACTCTAAAATAAATTATTCTCATTTTTTTACATAAATTATATTGATTTTTTCTATAAAAAAAAATTTCTTATGGAAAAGTAATTTTTAGTTTTACAATTTTATTAAATAATCTAGAAGCATCTTTTTTTGGGGTAAAAATAATATAAATCTTATATGTGAATTTAAATTATTTATTGTTATACATATATATATATATAGTTTAAATATATGAAGTAAAAAATTTATATTTATATGTATAAAATTTACATTATTTTCATTTAAAAAAAATATTTCTAGATTGCTTAACAAATTTATAAAATTGAAAATTATTTCTCTATTAAAAAGTTTTTTTTTTTTTAAGAAAAAAGCAATATAATTTATTTAAACGAAAATAACTTATTTTAGAATAAAAAGAAAATAGTTTTTTTCCCTACTATTTAAAATATTTTAAGTTTCAAAGATAATTCTATTCGCAATTGATTTTATGCTTAATATTATTAGTTTTCGAAATATGTAACGTCATTGATTATCTATGAGATTAAAATATATATGCGATCTAATTTTGTTATCAAGTCGGATTGCGTAATATATCTGACGAACATAGGCGCTTCTTCGAAGAAGCGTTCACCAATTGGTGAAAATAGAGTGACATAGAAGTGGCTCGGGGGTAAATGTAGGAGCGCGTCAAATTTTCAGACTATATTCCACGAAGTAGACGTCACGCTATGCGGTGCCGTCGTTATCGTCTGCCGCACTGATTCTTGCCAAAAATGTTTTTCTAAGAACTCCTATTTCGACATACAGAGCAGAAGTTTCCATTAGTGTACAATCCTATATATTAAACTTAACGATTAAAAATACATTTTTATTGACATTAACTAGTTCAATTCATGAGAATATTATGTATAGATCTAGCCATTATATTGATTTCTCCCTGAGAAGGAAATGATTCTACACAATAAAAATCGAATAGAATATGTTTTTTTTTCTTTTTGAGAAAATTGAATATAGAAATTTGAAATTTGATCTCGATAAATCTTATACCTTTCTTCGTTTCTTTTTTTCCCCCCCAAGAAACGATGATTGGCAGCAATTGAAAATAAAAGTGGAAAATCGAATGTAAAAGTTAATATACGACTCTACAGCATAAATATTTTTTAACAATTTTTTAAACGCTTATGATTTATGACCGTCTTTTGATAAAGGATTGTTGTCGTAAAATATTTTTGTCAAAAATACCTATACAATATTTTTTGTAAATCATAATCATACAAACATGTACAAATAATTTAATAATTTTACTATTTATATCCTTATTTACGCTATTAACTTATAATATCAATTAATATTCGTTATTTGTTTCAGACCGGACTGCTATGTTGATTGCAGTAATTCGTTTGCGAGCGTACGAACATGATGTTGAGAATGGTGTGTCCAAAATGCCATCATCATTTTCCTGTATTAGGATGCTGTTTAAAATGGAATGATGAAACTAATCAAAAGAAAATGAAGGAAGGGGAGGAAGAAGAAAAGAAGAAACAGGAAAAGGAAAAAAATGAAGAAGAAAAGAAAGAAAAAAAAGAAAAGGAGAAAGAGGAGATCAGGAAGGAAGAGGAGAGTAAAGAAGAGGAAGAAGATGAAGAAGATGAAGAAGATGAAGAAGCTGAAGAAGATGAAGAAGATGAGGAAGAAGAAGAAGAGGAGGAGGAAGAGGAGGAAGAAGATAAAAAGGAAGAGAAGATGGCTGCTAATACTATCTGTTCAAGGACGGCAACCTATTATGTTAGTAGTCTCCCAGTGTCCCATGGCTGCACCAGCAACAACAGTTGTTTTATAAATCCATCTACAAAGATTCAGGAACCCACCATCTTTCAGTCGCGTGCAGTCAACTGCGGCTCCAATGTCGCAATTACTGATTCTGATACACTGGAACTCTTCTATGACATACAGACGTCGATGAAACATAATCACTATCCATTGTTAACATCGCCAATTTATCAATCGAATGATCAAGATCCCTTCATTACAGAAAATCTTAATTATGAGATGGCACCTTCGGAGCAATATGCCGCATCTACATGCGAACTCACTGGCGACAGCGTCACGATTGCTACACCTGATATACAGTCAGGTGGTTGTCTAATACAACATACAGAACCCGAAATTCTGGTGCAAACTTCACAAATCAAAATTGAACCAAAACTTACCGGCGGCGGTTGTCTTGTGCAGAAGAAACTAACCGTTGAAGATGAACGATTGGCGACATCCAAATGTACAAAAAATTTCGCAGCCGTTAATAATCGGACATTTGTTACATCTCCCAACGGTTATTCAGAATTGCCTGCGAACATAAGGGTCATATCATCTGGGACGATAAGAGATAACGAAAATAATGAAATAAGTTCTGAATCAAGGTCACGAAAGATACCGAACACGATCAAAACAAATAACTGCTGCGATTGCAAAAGTACATTTCAGCAGAACCATTGTCAGTACCATCATAGACGAATATTTGATGCAGATAATCATGACTCATTGCTACTGGAACCTATCGGTAGCAGCGTGCAATTCCGAGTAAACGCTACTGTGCAGCTACCTGCGAATCTGGTAGCTCAGTGCACGGTAAACATCACAGCAACAACGACAACGCCACCGAACCAAGTTATAGCGATGAAATTGCCAGGTCGTGGTAGAAATAACTTTCACGGAGGTGGTCTCGTGCAACCGAACGAATTGGACTGCGCAATGGTGAATCAGATTGTCGCAGAAAACAACAAGAGTTGTAATAATACTGAACAAGTGGATGAAACATTGACAACTCCGGTATCCTGGCCACTGACTGCCTGGAGTCCGGACGTACATGTAAATAGATTACGCGAAGTAAAAAGATTGCTGCAGATTTGTGGTTGGTATCATGAGGGCATCAGTCGGCAGCAAAGTGAAAACCTTTTAAAGGACGCATCCGTAGGTCGATGGCTAATGAGAGACAGTTCAGATTACAGATTCACTTTTGCGGTATCTGTGAAAACAACCAAAGGTCCTGCTTCTATTAGAGTACACTATTTCCTTGAACATTTTCGACTTGAAACTACCGACCCTAAATTAGCATTGGCGATGCCATTTTTTGATTGTCCTATTAAAATGTTGGAGTACTATGTCGCGTATTCAAAGAGGATGGATGAGCATCGCAGGGAAGTGTGGGTCGACTACAGTGGACAACTGTATAGTCAGATCTATTTGACCAGTCCTCTTGTCAAAGAAGTTAGATCACTGTCGCATTTGGCCAGACTCTCCGTGAATCGAAACAAGTTGCCTATTGACTGTTTACCACTATTAATTAAAAATTATATCAAGGAATATCCATATACGCTTTGAGTGTATACTCACATCACATGATGCGTTTATCTTCCGATATATATATATATATGTATGTACATATAAGCAAAAATTTATTTTTATATATTACAATACGGATTTCTCTGACGGTTTATTTTTCGATAAGGAACCGATTATGCCTTCAATTGTACTGATTGTGGATATCGTGCAATGTATTATAATAATGAATTGTGAATGTAATTACACAAAAAAATATAGACACAAATGTGTGCACGCGTGCATGGATGTGGTAATAATATGTATGTATGCGTGTGAGTACTAAATAAGTTCTATTGAATAAGTATGATAGAATTTATTATGTATTATGTACATATAAATATATATTCGTTATATATATATATATGAAAAATAAATTCTATTGTAATAATTATTTATGCTATTATCTATTATACATATTTAATTTAAATAATTTAAGTTTCTTTCAAATTTCACTAATATTTTATTCTTGATAAAATAATTTTTGCATAATAAATGATGAAATATCGCGTTTATTTGTATTCTTTATACATTGCAATATTATATGTTTATGGAAACATTTTCTTATACGTGATTTGATCTCGCTACATAAATTATATAGATCGAGTGATTTTTTCAATTTTTTATTTCTTTGTTAAGTAAAAGGATATCTAATTTTAAATTATATTCAGCATCAATATTTAATAAAGATATAAATAATCAAAAATATATTAAGATTTGAAATTATAATTATCTGTGACAGAAATTAATGTGTTTTTAAAATCTATCGGATTTATATTAAAGATAAGTTTTAAGTATCAGTTCCGAGATATTTTATATTTTTTCACTTCGAGTAAGAAAATCTCTACTAAATTACTAGAAATATTAGATAGAATATATGTAGAGCTCTCTGATATATGCATCGAGAAATCGTATCGTGTATCGTATAGTCAGTTAAAATTACATAAAATTAATCCAAATCAAAACAGAATAAATTTGAATGAATACAGAAAAGTCTTTTATGAGAGATTCAAATGTCGCCCGCGTATTATTTTTACATTAGACATCAGAAACAGTCTAAATTTGCCTTTATTAATAATCATTATAATTTAACGAATATGTTTCATGTATACAGATAATTTATTAAATCTGAAAAAAATTATACTATTATTCACACGTTAAATATATCGCGTGCTTAATTTTTTTCGTATCAAATTTTAGTGGTCTAAATTGTAGCATGACGTGTCTTGTCAGCGTGTATTGGACGCATGCGCAATGCCGCCTTACGTGGCATCGGTAGCAGTCATATCCAGTGGACAATTACATCAAGTTATACTCACGTACATTTCTTGTACATTTCGTGTATAAACATTTTCCGAGATATTAGAATTGTTATGATTCAGTTTAAAACATATTTTACGATATAACGTACGTATATCATATATTTAAGATAATTGTATACAAAGTTTATTGGTGTTTCCACATGTAATAATTTTGGGGTTTAAAACGTCGCATATGCATTTATTTATTTCTAGTCGCTATTATTTAATGTCTTTTTATACTTTACGTTTCATTTAAATGGGAGCTTACGTTACGGATATGCATAGAACATGTTCACATTTTATACCTATATTATAAAACAAATGTGACACTTTTGTTCATGTAGGTTACCTTTCACTTTTCAGACATGTTAAATTTTTATTTTATTTTATTTATTTCAGTTTGTCTATGTTACATATATTTTATATATGTACATTAAAACAATTATAAATAATAATAAAACTGTTGTAGTATTATATTGATATTTTTTTTTCTAAGTTTCTTTGTATTCTTATATAAATGAGATATCTATTTCATAACATATCATAATTAGTACATTTTCAATATACTTAGAGTTTATATCTGTAATAAATTTTGTTACGACAGATGCAGCATATTCCAGAAGTAGGAAGGCAGCATCCATACGCTGCGTCTGTGCCTCCAATAAACAATCAACAAAATTTTTTAAAGCAACCGATTGTTGGAGAACAGAATTTATTGAATTCACAAATGCATTCTCCGTTGTCACTGTCGACACCACCTGGGGATCGCTCTCAAATAATGAGTCCTCCGGTGACAGGTGTTCCTGGTCCTCAAATACCTTCACGTTTATCTACAGGACCTCCTCTTGGACATGGGCAAGCTTCTATGGGTTATCAAGCTTATGGAACTAATTTCCCAAACACTAGCCTATATCAGTCTGGAACAGCACCATATAATTCTGCGCCACCATTACCACCACCATTACCACCACAAGCTGTAGCACCTCCAACAGATTCAGCATCTGATTCATCACAATTTGCTCCTTCTTTTTCGACAACAGGACATTCTATAACAAGTCCTCCAGGATCCAACTATTCTCAAGCTCGACAAAAGCAATATTTACCAACTATGCCTCCAATGCCGAGTCAAACTACAGCGAATCCTGTAGGATCAGGTTTAATGCAGTCTGGACAAAGACAATATGGCTCTACTATGCCTCCATTACCAGGGCAAAATTTATCCAGTCCTTTAGGAATGAATCGTGCATCACCAGGTATCACTTCAGGCTTTCAACAACCAACGTATCAGCAATCAGGATATCCTAACCAAATGGTATATATTAAAAAAATTTCCTATTTTAAGAGTTAATTAAGAATTTTTACAGAGAAAAGAATGACAACTATTTTTCTTTCGCAGGATATGTATAGTAATCAAAGAAATCTATATCAAAGTACACCGAATGCTACAGGATATCAATCAGGATTGCAATCTCAACCAACTAGACGGCTTGATCCAGAACAAATGCCGAGCCCAGTATGAATTTAATTTTTTCAACTTATTTTATATATGCTAATATTATTTATTATCTCAAATCAAACTGTCTTCAATCCAGATTCAAGTAATACAAGATGATCAAAGTATGAGACGTGGAGTATTTATAACGAATCAGAAAGGTCTGGCACCACCTTTAGTGACAACAGATTTTGTAACTCAAGATCAAGGAAATACTTCTCCCAGATACATCAGATCCACTATGTATAATGTACCCACTACTGCTGATCTTATAAAGCAGGTATATTGGAATAGAGTGAAAGAGTCAGTTTGTTATTTAGTTATTTTGTTTCGCATTTTTTTGATACATTTGTATCTTACACAGACTAATATTCCTTTTGGACTTGTGATAAGTCCAATGGCTCGGATTGTGAAAGGAGAATTTGAACCACCAATTGTAGATATGGGTGAAATTGGACCAGTACGTTGCGTACGTTGTAAAGCTTACATGTGTCCATTTATGCAATTTATTGATGCTGGTCGAAGATTTCAATGCATGTTTTGTAAAGCAACTACAGAAGGTAACAATTAATTAAGAATTATTTTGTAAGTATTCACAGTTTTTGCATTAAATATTTATATCTATATTTATTTCTATGTTTAGTACCAAATGAATATTTCCAACACTTAGACCACACAGGTCAACGCTTGGATCGTTATGAGAGACCTGAATTAACGTTGGGTACATTTGAATATATAGCCACAAAAGATTATTGCAGGGTAAATTAACTCAATATATTTAATCATTTACATAGATCATTCAATAAAATTTCAATAAATTTTCAAATTTTACAGCAATGTATTAGTAAATAATTAAATTTAATGTTTTAGAAAGTTAGAAAACAAAATAATAATTGAAATTATTTATCTAAATCGTTAAAATTATAAATTTATGTGTATATAATTTATTAATGTTGATTTCCACACGTTTATTCTTTTTGCAGGACAACATTTTTCCAAAATCACCAGCCATTGTGTTCATAATTGATGTATCGTACAATACAATTAAATCGGGATTAGTGAACTTATTATGTACAAAGATGAAATCTATAATAAAAAATCTACCTATTGATGATGAACAAACCAAAAGCAACATGAAAGTTGGCTTTATAACATATAATAATACTGTGCATTTTTATAACATCAATCCTTGTCTTGCTCAACCACAAATGATGGTTGTTGGAGATATTCAAGATGTATTTATGCCACTGTTAGATGGATTTTTATGCGACATCGAGGAGAGTGAGGCAGTTATCGACAGCCTTATGACACAGATTCCTCAAATGTTCGCAGACACTCGAGAGACAGAAACGATTCTTGCTCCTGCCATACAAGCTGGACTAGAAGCATTAAAGGTAAATAAACAACACAGTTATATATATAATGTAGAAAGAAAATTAGACAAAAAGTATGTAGATAAATTTT
Source organism: Mycetomoellerius zeteki (assembly GCF_001594055.1). NCBI lineage: Eukaryota > Metazoa > Arthropoda > Insecta > Hymenoptera > Formicidae > Mycetomoellerius > Mycetomoellerius zeteki. The sequence goes on along the minus strand of NW_017257882.1, from coordinate 168,796 downwards.
TCTCGTTAGTGATTAAATATAAGTTAATAAATCCGTTCAGTGAAGATATACATAATTTTGTTTATGTTGATTATTATCATAAAACATACATAATTATAATTCCAGGCATCGGAACGTGCAGGCAAATTATTAATATTCCATTCATCTTTACCAATTGCCGAAGCACCTGGGAAACTGAAAAACCGTGACGATCGTAAAGTACTTGGAACAGATAAAGAAAAAACGGTATTAAGTATGTATTTTACAGTATTCAAAGTAATAATAATTTGTAACTTTTATAAAACTATTTTATTTTTCATAGCTCCGCAGAACAATGTCTATAATAATTTGGGTCAGGAATGTGTCGGTGCAGGTTGTAGTGTAGATTTATTCATCTTTAACAATTCATATGTAGATATAGCAACAATTGGTCAAATTTGTCGTCTTACTGGAGGAGAGATTTATAAATACACTTATTTTCAGGTGAGCTATAGTACAATAAAAATGTATATAAATATTTATCAAATTTACTAGAAGATTCTATGTAAAATATATTTTTAATGTGCTTTACTTTATGAAACAAAATATTCAGAAATATAGTCTATGGATTTTTATTGCAGGCTGATATCGATGGTGAAAGATTAATTTTAGATATTATTAATAACATTAGTAGACCAATTGCTTTTGATGCTATGATGCGAGTACGTACATCAACAGGTGTTAGAGCAATCGATTTCTATGGACATTACTTTATGTCTAATACAACGGACATGGAATTAGGCAGTATAGACTGCGATAAGGTACATTAGTTATCTCATAATTAGTTAATTACCGTAATTCTATTATATAATATAATAGAATTACATTGTGCGCTACAACAGTATAGAATAAATAGTTATTTGTTAATATTTATCTGTTTTAATTTCATTTTACTTAATTACTTCATCTTTTTAATATTTTTATTTTTAAGGCTATTGGAATAGAAATTAAACACGACGACAAATTAACGGAAGAAGAAGGTGTGTACGTTCAAGTGGCTTTGCTGTATACTTCCTGCGGTGGTATAAGAAGATTGCGAATCATGAACTTGAGTTTGAAAACCTCATCGCAAATGGTCGATTTGTATCGCGCATGCGATTTGGATGCCATAATAAATTACTTTTCTAAACAAAGTAAGAAAATTAAGAGTGTCATGAGATTACAAAAATAATACTTATTTAAATAATAACATGTGATCGTGATTACTTTTTATTAGGCGTTTTTAAATTACTGGAATCTACTCCAAAAACGGTGAAAGATAACTTGATTGCACGATGCGCAAACATACTGGCTGTATATCGAAAGCATTGTGCAACACCATCCAGTGCTGGGCAATTAATCTTGCCAGAATGTATGAAATTACTTCCACTTTATGTAAACTGTTTACTGAAAAGCGATGCATTATCAGGAGGTAAAAATATACTCTATATGAATATATTCAGCTAATATATTTATTTATCATTGTATTTATTTATTTATTTATTTTCATTTTAGGAGCTGATATGGCCATTGATGATAAATCTTATATAATGCAAGCAGTTACAACAATGCCTGTTCCTCTATCAGTTGCATATACTTATCCTAGATTATTTCCTTTACATAACATTGATCCTCAAGATACGGAACTGCCGCCAATGTTACGTTGCTCTGTCGATAAATTTACAGATGATGGCGCCTATTTACTTGGTAATATTAAAATTACATAGAATATTGACATACATACTTAATAAAAAATATTGATTTTTTAAACAATATAAAATTATAAATAACATAATTTAACAGAATCAATCTCTATTTTTAAATAAAAAAAAGAATATAATTATTTTCAACAGTATCTTGTTATACTCAATATGCAATTCCGATTTTTAAAACGCTATTATACCGTACTACGAACAACTCTAACATTTCAAAAACTTGTGATTGCTACATCTTTATTTTTGAAATATGAAAAATAATATTAGTATTATTTTATATGTTTTACGTTTTATTTTGCAGAAAACACCATCCATATGTTCTTATGGTTGGGTATGGCACTTTCTTCTCAATGGGTACAGAGTGTCTTTGGAGTACCTTCGGTGGTCCAAGTTGATACAGATCGTGCGCTGCCGATCTTAGACACTCCTTTAAATAATAGAATCACGAATATTATCAATCGAATACGCGCCGAAAGACATCATTGTGTAAAAGTAAGTAACTTATTTAATATAATGCATAAATAGATTATACTAGATCATGATATAATTCTATTTCTTTGTTACAGTTAACGATAGTGAGACAACATGAAAAATTGGAAATGGTTCTACGCCATTTCTTGGTTGAAGATAGGGGAATTGATGGAAGTCCTAGCTACGTTGACTTCCTATGTTACATGCACAAAGAAATAAGAACACTTCTTAGTCAATAAATAATTTTTTAAGTACTCACAGCTAGAACTTGTATTCGAACTCTGGCTCTTTCGCATCGATGATTTGTTATCTCATTGCCTAAAAAAATTCAAGCAAGGCTTTGTACTCGATCATTGTATTTTTGTGTGCATCCAAACTTGCATTAAGTGTTACACAGACAACACTCATACACACACACACACACACAAATGTTTTATATTTACTATTTTAAATAAAAAAAGATTGAAAAGCTATAAAATTTTATGGTTGTAAATTGGCAAATATAATGGTAATACTTTCGTTGTTCATGATAATATGGTTAACGCAAACATTCTACATATAAAAATATTAAGATAAAAAAATATAAGGTATCAAAAAATCAATGGTCATCTCCTATCTCTGTGTATATTAAAAGTATTGCTATTACGAGTGCCTTGACACTATAAAACTTTTCAATTTTTTCTTATTTAAAATAATAAAGATATGCAAAGTGCCCAAGTGGACCATCATATATATGTATGTATATTACACGCGCGCGCATACGTATGTATGTGTGTTGTGTGAAGGGGAGAGGTAATATGTTTGTAAATTTGGAAGAGAGATTGAAAAGTACAAATGTATTCTTTTCTCAACAAACATAATAATATATAACTATTTTCTCTCGAAAGAAAAAATAAATTATAGTTATGTATTTTATGAGAGAGAGAGAGAGAGAGAGAGAGAGAGAGAAGTAATGTCATAAAATAAATTATATATATTACAGTAAATTATGATCACCAAAGTTAATGTTTTGTTTATACTTTTTTTATTTTATGTAAATAATCGTTTAAAAAATCGTTAAAACGACTGTTAATGTAGCATTATTCACAACTTTTGATAGAATAGATTACGTTTGGTAATTAAGTTTTCATTTATCAAAATAGAATTTTAAAAACTTGAAAACTTTGGAATGAATACATATGTACTTTTCGTCAATATTTATTTTAAACTTGTTTCACTTTAAACAGACATGTATACACAGACTGGCAAACAGATTTGAAAGAACACAATTGATCATTTCCATAGATATCGATACGTACGAAGAAATATAGCTATGTTACATCTTTCAGGCGTACAGAAAAACACATAAAGTATCTATAAAATTGTATTACTTTATACTTTAGATCATTAATGTTATTACGTTAATAAAATATATTAAACTATAAACTTATATGTCAATTAATATTTGTATTAGTTTTGTTAATAATATCAGAATTAAATATTATATATTAATATCATTTAAGATTCCAGATAACCAAGCATAATTAATCACATCGAGCAAACTAATTCACTGAGTTGTTGAATAGTTATTGTCTGGTTGCCGTCATCATATCAAGTATCTCTTCGTACTAAGCAATATGAATGATTATACAAATATTTAGTTGATTTTAAAAGCAAGCAGTTAGAAATATTAGTGGTGTGTTACCAGCAATGTGACGGCAACATGACGACAACTAATGATTTATTAGTACGTCACTAGTATTTTTATGGCAATGTGACGACGACAACAGAGTGATTAAGACATTGTATTTACGAAAAGTTGAATCTTTGTTTCTAACTATAAATTAAATGGATAAAAATATAAGTGACATGAATTGTAATTATTATAACGAAATAGATGAAAGAGAAAATAATTTATAGTGATGGGATAATAAATTGTCGAAATAATATTATACCTAAAAAGAAATTTTCTAATAATTACGTTGTATTTGTGTTTCAATCATTTTGGTTTTATTTATGTATTATATACACAAAACGCAATATGGCATAGGATGCAAGAAATCGTTAGGAAAGCATCGTTAGGATGCAAGATTTATATATCAAATAATTACATTTAAAAGATTAAATTCTTTAAAAATGATTGTACATGTGTGCGCGCGCACACACACATATGCGAGAACAGAAATTGATTTAATTCTCCATAACAATTTGCATAAATATCTAAACTAACATAATTTTAATATCTTTTAATATTAAAAAAATTTGGTAAACATGCAATATATTGTACAAGCTGTCTCTAAAATAAATGGACGAATTAAGGGAACGTATATTCTGTAATTATTTTATAACTGATTTGTCCTCAATATATTTTCTTACTTTTGCTGAAAGGATACGCTCATATGCAACAGTGTTAGTGATTAATGTAGGTCTTCACTTTCACTCTTCAGTCGTTCATGTTTAGCACTTGATATAATCGCAGTTCTGATATTTTGCGATGTTATTAAGAAAAGTCACTTTGTTACCTCAGTCAGGCGTCGCTACTCGCTACTATCATTGTGTAAACTTAAGCCTCATCAATAAATATAAGGAAAAATACGATCGTAAGATTTTCAACAGTGTAATATTTATTAATTTGAAGTCATTCATATTATGAAGGAAACAGATGTCACACGAGGGATTTTGATATCACATATGTCAATCGCTTAAACGTATATTCTATCAATTAAGAATACGCATCTTATTACAATTTAAATATAGTCTTATTTTAATAAAGATACTAATAATGAACAACTTAAATTGCTCTTACGATCGTTTAAAGTTTGACGAAGCCTGCGTAAACGTGATATCTGACAATGGAAACTTTAACAAATGGCTGTATTCGCTCTCTATGAATTGTTTATCAGTAAGTACAATTATGATATTTTATATGTATAGTTTTTAAAATACAATTTATCTAATATAGTAAATAATGGTATTATTATGACAGTAATAAAATTAGGCAGTAAAAGAAAAATTTAAGCAGTTATTAATAAATTACGATTCGTGATATACTGAAAAATTTCATAGAATTCAATTGACTTCAGCAATGTAGACTTTGATCAGAATATTATTCTAAAATAAAATTTTCAAAGAAAAAGCAGAGTAGACTAATTGATAAATAATTTTTAAATAGATTTCGTATATATATATGTAACGCAAAATCTTTTTGAACAGTATATAAGTTTGTAGGTGCATAACTAATATATTTTTAACTTTTCGTTATATATTTTTTTTTAGTGTCCATATAAACGAATAGCGCAGATTTCAAACAATATCAATAGCCTAAAATTCAGTACGATCGAAACATTAAAGTGGAGAATATTAAACAATAATGGAAGTGAGGAATATGTATCTTCCAAAATTACAAGGTAAACTTATTCAAGTTAATTATTTATTTAGTTATTTGTTTTAATTATTTAAATCAACTATTTATTATTTCATACATACTGCGTTTTTTTCCGAATAAATTTTATTAATAAAAGACATATATACATACACATATGCATCTCTGATGAGAATTTTTCTTAGAATTCTTTATATAATTTTTCAGAAGTTTTACAATTTTACAATAATTTTATAATTTAAAAAAATTTTTTAATTTTTGTATAAAAATTTTAAAAGGAACTTATAAAATTTAAAAAAGTTTAAAGAGTGTTGCTCAGAAATTTTTATAAATTTCAAAGAAAAAAAATTCCTATAAGACTAAAATTCCTATTTTGCTAATATAAAAAATATATATTACATGATAATATTTTACCAAGATGTACACATATAAATATGTCCACGTGCCATTTTAACTTTAACATATTATAACTCCAAATAAAAATTTATAGTTATTTTTCATTTAAAAGAAAAAAGTTGTAGATGGTTCAGTTTTAAAAACGAAATATGCACCAAATTTTTTAGAAATGCAATTTTTATGATTTCAATTGATGCTATTATTAGCATTTTTTTAAATGTAACGTCATAATTTTTTCGTATTTTGATTTTTCTAATTGTTCCACGTGTAAAAATATTTCAATTCAATTGTAAAAAATGTCTTATAATAGCTTAGGAAATATTTTATATTTTATTGACATATATGAATATATTTTCATGAGAAAAGACGAAATAACTCGTAAAATATTGAATTTTCAATGAGTTCACATTAATACTGTTATACACAGTAAATACATAACAAAATTTATATTATAAGTTACACATAATAAAATAAATCAATGTTAAGAAAAAATAATAATTTAAAAAAAGCTGTTTATGCAACGTACTCCAATTATTATGAATTAAAATCTTGTATTTAAGCTGTTTTACAAATACTGCTGTTATTATGTATAATATTGTTTATTCTGCCAACGCATTATTTTATCTTATTTTAATTAATGTTTTTCAAATCTTATCTTTTAGCAATATTGTTTGCGAACTGACGCCGCACTTAGGGCAATATGGTTTATACGAATTGGCGGTACAAAATAACACTTGTAATTTTAGAACTATGAAGAATCCAACATATCCGTATACAGGTATGTATCTAAATATTCCTATGTTTTGTTAATTATCTTGAGATAATTATAGAGATGTCATATGATATTAAGAATTATACAATTTGAACGTATAAATATAAGATATCAATTGATAAAACGTATCTTATACTAGTGGAATTATCATTTTATTTGTTTATTGAACTTGATAACTGGCATGAAAATATTATCTGATATCAAGATATCAATAATATTAAAAAGATAATTATTAAATATGGAATTATAATGATCACTTAAAAGAATCGATGAAGATATTATGATTCTAAATTTTGAAGGTATCGTTTTTATTCTATACTAACTACCAAAATACAAACAATTTTATGACATGCTATTTTACTTTAAAATACTAATGCTCTTACATTATATGTCGCTTTTCAAATATAAATTTTAAAACATAAAAAACAATTTGGAAAAAATTATATATATATATTTACATGTGACAGACAGCTGTATAGGTTTTTTTACTCGTTCCAGTTTCATTACAAAAATTAACGAAATAATAGTTAATTTTGTCAATCATTATTTATCAGTTGACAAAATAATTATCGCTATTCGAAACATTTTTTTATTTAATTGATTAATAGAAAAAATATTAATTTTAATAAACGGAAAATCTGTATAGTTTTATATATTGCAAAATTTTTTAAATAATATTTTTACAGAACTCTTCATTACTTTGGGAGTAATTGTACTTATCTTATGTAGTATATCTGCTGGGAGATCTTTATGGCATATGATCAAAAGATGCGTTATAAGTATCAAGGATGAATCAAATAATAAAGAACTAACAAAACGTCGCGTAAAAGCAATCGATACATTCAGAGGGTATAAATATATTATTAGATATTATTAGATGAATTATAAAAAGTAATAGCTGTATTTTAATAATGACATTTTTAATTATGACAATGTTGTTTCAAATATTAATTTATTCCCTAGTGAAAAAGTTTCGCTGAAATTATTCCACGTTTTGGAACATTTCAGCGAAATTGGTGAAAATTTGCTGAAACTTCATTGAAAGTGAATTTTGCAACTAACATACTGAAAAATCATTGAAATCCAACCGAAATTTCTCTGAAATTTTCTAAAATTTCTCTGAAATTCTTGCTGAAATTTGTCTGAAAATTTTACTGAAATTTTTCTGAAATTTTGTCGAAAATTAATTTTTCAGCTAAAAATCGCTGAAATTAAACTGAATTTTTTTTGAAATGCTGAAATTTTGTTGAAAAATGTTCCAAAACGTGGAATAATTTCAGCAACATTTTTCCATCAGGATTACATAGTATTAAAAAATGGTTATCTTTTTTAAGCATGTATATTTAAATATTTGTTTGACAAAGTTTACATTTAAGAAATAATTTCGATAAAATGAGTAATGAATGAAAAATTACTAGGTATATGCAAAGTTTTAGTCTTTTTTCTCAAAGTAGGTCGAAATACAAGCGGGATCAATATAACCGAAAATTTCGTACAATATTAATACAATTGCTTATATGATGCAGGGCCAGTACTCTTTTCATGATTTTTGTTAATGATGGCTCTGGTAGTTATACCGTATTGGAACACACAATTTGGGACGGCATGTTACTAGGAGATATAGTATTTCCTTGTTTTATATGGATCATGGGTGTTTGCATTCCTATAGCTTTATCGGCGCAGTTAAAGCGTGGAGTTTCTAAACTTCAAATCAGTTATTCCATTTTAAAGGTAATTGTTACAAGAAAAAATGAAGAATGTTATTTATATACGCTAGAACGTGTTATTGATCCACTTAAAAGAAGACATTGAAAATGTAAAAAGAAGTGCAGCTTAGTATATTTTTCATCTTAATCTTAATAATATATATTTCTAATTTCTGTTAATATATATGCAATATCTACTTTTTATCGCAGAGAAGTTTCCTTCTATTTCTGATAGGCGTTTCGTTGAATACATTAGGAACAAATGCACAAGTGGAAAATATACGGATATTTGGAGTTCTTCAACGATTCGGAGTTACTTATCTAGTCGTTGGCCTAGTGTATCTCTGCTTTCCACCCCAACAATCAAAAATTCTTCGGGTATGAAAATATTAAGCATTTCTGTAAAACCTACAATATAAATGTATATTATATATTATATAGATATGTTATATTCTTTGAAAATGTTGCGATATTTTTCTTTCGCATTTACTTTTCTCAAACGTGGGAGATATCGGTACAAATCTGCAATCGGTGCAAATCTATACAATTATCTATGAAAAGTTATAATAATAAAAATTGTTTTCTTGTTAAAATAATATATTTCTATAGTTTAATAGAAATTTTTTATACCTTATCAATAATAACATATAATATATACAATTCTTAACTCATAAAAACTATAATGTGTAATTTGACAATATGCGAATTACAGTAACATAAATTTTCCGTGTACTTATAGAACCCATCACCAACTTCGATAATGCGGAAAATGCAAGACGTATTAAGCCTTTTGCCACACTGGTTTGTAATGCTGATTTTAATAATTGTACATTCCGCTTTAACGTTTTGTCTTCCAGTTCCTGGATGTCCCACGTATGTACCTTAACTTCGTTTTTGAACTCTAATTTTTTAATACTATTATTTGTTATGTAAGTGAGTGCATAGTGATTTTATATTATGCTATAGCGGATATCTTGGACCGGGCGGAAGGCATGAAGATGGTAAATATTTTAACTGTACCGGAGGTGCAACTGGATATATTGATAAAACTGTACTGACCTTAAACCATATTTATCAATATCCAACTATTAAATCCGTTTATGGATCTGGTCCTTTTGATCCCGAAGGAATTTTAGGTAACTTTTGTTGTCTATTATTACAGTTATAAACATAATTATTAAAATATATATTATGTATTTAATAAAACACGTAGTAGAACGTTTCCTGAAACCACTAAATATTCTTTTGATGATAGGTACTCGTATTTTAGCCAATATAAAATCAATCTTTTTTGTAGTGAAAGTATCAAAGAAGAGTATCACAATTTGTTGCAGTTTTATATTTTATCACATTTAAAGAAAATCCAATTTTTAATTGATTAAATAATCTATCGTGAAAAGCACATCCGATAGCTTTAAAACAATTTTCGCATTGTAAAAAATCACTTGTTAACTGTTGTGTTTTAAAATCGATAATTTAATCGACGCGTGATTTGTAGAACTAGATATATATATATATATATAAATTCACTCTGAAATATTATTATGTATGTACAAAGCTTTAGCTCGAACCAAAAAATCATTTCGTTTCGAATCTTAGTTATGTTATATTCATATATCGGTCTATAATGTCATTGTTTAGTATTTTTATAAATATTTAAACAAAAAGTAAGTTTCAAAATTTTTTAGACTGATCTTATTTCATTAAAAAAATAAAATGGAAAAATAGCACAAAATTGTTACTTTTTAAGTTATGATAATAACGAATTACTTTTGAGAATTAGTAAAGTAGTAACGGCAACTATATATAGTTACTATTTTGACTCAAAACCAAGTAAGGATAACTAGTCACTTTTAAAAAGTAACTTTCCACTCTGTATATTTTTCTAGGATGTCTCACAGCGATATTTCAAGTATTTCTAGGTGTACATGCTGGTACAATTCTGATGTTATATAAAGATTGGAAGGATCGTGTTATGAGATGGCTTTTGTGGGCAGTGTTTTATGCTTGTCTGGGTTGCGCCTTTCATTTCACTAACACTATACCCGTTAATAAAAATTTGTGGTAAAGTATTAAAATTTAGTTCTATATATATATATATATAATAAAATTTAGTTCTCTCTCTGTTATTTATTACTACAAATAGCAGTTTGCGCAATTTTATCTTATATACAGAATTATAAAAATAATCATAATACTAATTTCTCTGTGAATCGATATAATTACGCAGGTCTTTGTCATTTGTATTCGTTTCTACTTCTTTTTCTCTGGCTTTCCTTTCTGCTTGTTATTTGTTGATCGACGTTGCTCAAGTTTGGCGAGGTGGTCCTTTTAAAATCCCCGGTGAGTAGAAATACGTTTTTTGTTTAATTTACTTTAAAATTTTGCCGTTAAATGTTTTATACGCAACTAAAAATAATCCAAAAGGCATGAAACTATGAAATAGAGATTTAAAAACATTAGATAAATTGGACAAAAATTTTTTGTATCAATTAAAATAAATTACATTTAATTTTTTAGTTGATTATAAAACCAGTTTTTAAATTATGTTAGCGGCAAATTAAATATTTAGAGTTACAATATTATAAAGAAAAATATAAAATGTGTTTTTAGCATTTTTCACATTTCTATAATTTTTTTACATAATTCATATATTAATTCAGGCATGAATGCACTGCTGTTATATGTGGGTCATAGCGTGTGTTATGAAATCTTTCCATTCCATTGGAGGATCGGCGCCATGGATAGTCGTGCTTTATGTTTAATTGAATCAATTTGGGTAGTAATCCTTTGGGCGATTATAGCATATATTATGCATCATAAACGAACATACATCACACTCTAATTATATCTGTTTATAGCACATTATTATACATATTATATTTTCAATTTAATTCACAATAAATAGATTGTTATGTTTGTATTTATGAAATTAATAATTACATGTGAAATTACTAATTATAAGAAACTCTCTATATGAGAATATAAGATTAAAAATTACATACAAAAGAATATATAATATATAATGTAGAAACTTGTTTACAATAAAGCGCAACTTTTAAATTTAATTAATAATATATTATTATATAATATACGTACGTTTTGTATATGAAACTGCTGTATATGCCACATTGCATTCTTGAGAATAAACAAGAAGATATTTATTAGCATTATCAATATTATAAATAATTTATTTTACAACTTGGATGAGTAATACAGTGATAGCTTCAGGTAACAAGATTAACAATATATGTATATATATGTACGTTTACACATATATTTTTAAAAATTATGATTAATATTTTTAAAGAGAGTGTTATTACAATTTCTATAACGATCCATTCATCTTAAATAAACAAACCACGTGCTCGTGCTCACATAATATAACATACATATAATTGCGACATGTCGACGTAGCCAATCTACTATAAATAAGACCGTTTAACATTTTTTTTCTTAGGAAATTGATTAAGAAATTTTGGACATTAATGCTCATTATAATTAAATGAAATTTCAAAAACGAGTTTAAATTAAATATTTGAAAAAATATTACACAGGATACAAATTGTATTCAATACATATATAATAATGATTAAAAACAGAACCTATTATATTTCCATATATTTTCGGAAAGAATTTTATTTTACGCAAAATTCTATTATATTTAATTCGATATTGAAATAATTTATATTAGCGATTTGCAGCTCACTTTGAAGAAAGCCGTTAATTTTTATCGATGGATCAGCAAACGGCGACGTAAGTACTATGGATTATTGTAAACAAAATAGAAAAAAGCGCACTAAACAATTCGACTTTGTCTAAGCAGAATTTCACCAATCATTTCTCAGTAATCAGTTGCATCAGGACCTGAAAAATAAGGAATTATATTTTTTAAGAGCAATCTTTATATTGTCAATATACGAAAAAAAACCAAGTTAAAAAAATATATACATATTGTGTAAATCATGTACAGTTTGTTTAAATAAAATTTAAGAATTTAAGAATTTTGTATGTGTGTGTGGTTTGTGTGCGTATGTGTGTGTGTATGAATAAGTGAGTGTACATGTGTATGTGTATATGCGTGTATATATATATATATACAATATACACATATATACATATATAATTCGGTTATATCACAATTTTTTCGTCCGCTACTCTTTTCTCTTCTAATTTCTTTATTTTGTACATTCACATAAAATTTAATATAAAACAACTGCAAAAGTTATTGTATTTGGTATACGTCAATACTGTCGAATAATTTCTTCCGTCACACTGTTTATCCGTTTCTCGAATATTTTAGACTTATAAATAATTTCATTTGTGTTTCTCTATCAGTATTAATTACAACATGCATAAAGCAATCAAGCGTTGATAATTTAACTTTCTGCGAAATACAAAAACAGAAGAGAGAGATACAGAAAGAGAAAACAAGAGAAAAATAATAAGGGAAAAGATTACATGCGTCTATAATCGAGTTAGCAATAAGGAGTACAAAAAAAAATAATAGTCAAATCTCCGTATTCTTAACACTTTTTACGTTTTTTTTTTCCTCTTCTCTCCTCCGCGCCTATAACTTTATATTCCTCACATAAAATATGTGATCATACGCAGAATAAGAAAACCGCAAGTAAAAAAGATATGCATATACAAAATGTCAATAACTATTTTTATTCTACGCATATATTATTGAAGTAAAAATAGGTTTAAAAAGAAGTGTTAAAAATAGGATAATTGATCGCGATATGTTACAAATATAGAGGTTTAACTGTATAATAAATGACAAAAACGAAAGAAAGGAAAGTGGGAAATCTGGAGAAGAAATCAATAATGATACACGAATATATGGAAACGATATGTACCGATAGAAAAAAAAATCACGTAGCCCATAGAGCACCTTGGGCATGCTCAGCCCTGTCTTGTGAAGAGAATCGAGAAAAAAATATGTCCGTGGATCGTGGAGAGCGGTTGCTCGCAGCGGCAAACACACCGGCCTCATTCTGCCTTAGGGCCATCAGCAATAGTTGGTTTAGTATTCGCATAAGGACATCGGGATAAGGAGGAATCACCGACGAATGTCGTTAATTCTGATCGATTTGCTGTGCCAACAGAGCTTGCGGCACGCTTTTCGTACTCTTGATTCTCGGACACAGTACGTTCACCTTGTAGGTCCAAAAGGGCACCTTACTGTTGAGGATCTTGAAAGCTTGAGAAGGCATAACATCGTGCTCCTGTGGGTTAGGTAATTTCGTGTTTTTCCAAGTCAGAAAATACGAATTATCCTTTGAAGGAATCTCCGGCTGATGAGCTGGATGGTGGACCTTAGCGTCCGAGAAACTCACGGTATTTCCATTCATTGCTGTGTCGTGAAATTTTCGACAAGATTGCTCGTGAATAGGCGAATATTCGGGAGATGTTAAACCGCTGGAATAGTTGGAGCAATAACTGTCGTCGTAGTTGAACGCGTTCGTCTTAAGCGGTAAACTGAGATATTCCTTTTTGCAGAGATCTGTTCTGGTACAGTCAGATAAAATGGAATCGTCGTTCAGAAGACGAAAGAGTCGCGAGTGCGTTTGCGTTCGTTGATACTTCTTTTGCTTCTTTGTAATGGTACACTCCGAATCTGTGTCGATTTCACGACACTCGGTGTCGATCTCAGATATCATTCGACTTGTATCGGAAGTAACTCCACTGTCCTCGTCATCAGTATCCTCGCGAGAATCTTGGATACTCAACAAATATTTCATGTCTGTCTGACAGAGTTCCTGTCCGTCAGGGTCGACACATCGATCATCATCGACTATTACGCAACAATCCTTCTGATTTGTTTGATTTGCATCAACAGTTTGAAGTGTTTCGAAATTTTGCATCCAGGAACGTTCAGACGCAACAAGTTTCGACTCAATAGTCGTCCCGTCGACATCAATGGATCCGAAATTATTACAAGCAGATTCTGTTTGGCTACAATTTTCATCGTTTACTGATTCCACCCTGATGATTCCCGTAGCTATTTCCGATTCAGAAGCGGTACAATCATCGACATTCTTTGACGCTGATTCCACAATGTTTATTCCGATGCATTCTGTTTTTGTAACTGGCAATTCCGCCTCCGTGTTCTGTTCTTTGCAGTTAGTTCCGCTAACGTTCGTTGAATCTTTCTTGAAAGTGAAATCCACATGCGATACCACGGTCTCGATACTCGCCTCATTTTTCGTGCTCTCTGAAGCGTCTGACACGTGTCTCTTCACGGTAAAATTCACGCTGGTATCGTTGCCAATATGAAAATTCGCGCTAACATCGTCATCCATGTCATTTTTAGCGGAACGTCCATCACAAGATCTCTCTGCTTTTATTTGACTGTTGCCGACCGTCACAGTGGTGATGTCTTCATTGTCCTCGGACACGGAAAATTTGAATTTTAGAGGCAAACTCACACTGACCATTGTAGCTTCGGCATCGTCGGACGGATCATCGATTACCTCGAACGAAGCTTCATTCTGTTCATCGATCTTCTTCTTACTCTCGCAATAAAGACTCTCAGAACTCAACCGTTCCACATCTTCGTAAATTATGCTCAATTGATGGGGAACGACGTTGTCGATTATCAGGCTCTCTTGATCACATTGCTCCGTATTCGATACGTGACTACTTACAGAATTCATCTTACTAGACTCTTCTAGATTAGAAGGGTCAAGATTATTTTGATTATCCATGTAACCCTCTTCGTTATATCCCTTCGACTTTGATGTAAAATCCTGTTTTAATGTTGTGCAAGAATTTTGATGGTTTGAAAAATCATTTTTCTTAAAAAGAACTTTGTCACCGTGAGTACTACTTTCGGAATTGCTTTGCGAATGTCTACGAGAATTATCGACATTTGAGCATTCCGAATAAGCAGTGGGATCGGTATAATTTTCACTGGAAGAAACATTACGCGGATTTCTCTTCAATTTCTCGTAAGGGTTTAAACCTACTGAGTAACCTTCGTATGAATCCGAATCACTATTGGACAATGTATTATTGGAAGTAGTATCATTACAATATTTCTGGCAGGAATCCGAGAAATGCTCGTTATCGGAGACAGAATCGCTAGAGTCACTAGAATCATTGGAATCACTGCAATCGCTAGAATCACTAGAATCGCTAGTGTCCATGTATGTATAATTAGGCACATTGATATGCAGACCAAATGTTTTTTTCGATTTTTCGATGTTATTAGAGATCATAGTTTTGTTGGGATCATCTGACGTGTCGTCTTCCTCATCAACTATGTTCATCGCCGTCTTAATACTATTTTTATCATCATTCTCGCAAACATTTTTGAGATTATGTGTCCCGTTCGATTGTGCGTCTAAATGATTAATTCCCAAATCGTTGGGCAAGGTGTTTGCTGATTTATTGATCGAACCGTCTTTCACAAAATAACTATCGTCCTGAGCAGGAGACGAATGAACACTGGCATAACGATTGTGAACGTAGTTACAGTTATTTTCATCAATGTGCGATTGGACATCGTTGTAATCCGCTTGAGGGCAAATTACAGCAAGGTAACCGTACTGGCCTGAAGAATTTTCTTGGTCGTTTATTCGTGCCATGTCCGCAAAGTTTTCGTCATAAACCGGATAAAAAAATTCATATCCAACGCACGCATTTTCATCTGGATATTGTAGGTAAGGAAAGGAACGCTCATCCGCTTCGTTCACGGACTTATTGGGTGGAGCATTATATTGCACAGGATAATAGCCCCACCAACCTTCGGAATGCGACCAGAAGGAAACGGGTCGAGGAGAGAAGAATGCATTTTGCTGATTGCCCGGCAAGTTATTCTCTGTTCGACAGGTGTAATCTGCTTGACGATTTTCTTGTGTAGCTACAACAAACAGCACAATCCATTCAAAAAAAAGTTAAATTCTGTACATACAGAACGTAAGACAGAGCCGTGCGTGTCGTCTTTATTTTGCCTGAAATTTCCTTCTCTTAATCACACGTCGCATTATGTACTGCATGATCTACGAAACGAGTTTAGAAATAGAAAATTGCCTAGATCGAAAGTACGTCTAAGTATATCCGCGCTTTCAATTTTATTTCGCTTTCCCTTTTTCCTTATACTATTATGTCTAGTTGATTTTATTTCGGTAAAGTTGGTATATTAATACGGAATAAAGCGAAATTATTCGGCTGAGAAATGAGAAAACTTACACATCCTGTGTTCAAAGGAAAAAAATATTCAATATTATATAATATATCATACAATCCAGTTAAATGTCGTAGTAAATCATCGTAATATTCACATGATAGAATTTCAACATTTAATTGTAATTGTACTTGCGGGAAAGGATAAATGTTTGAAGATAAATAAAGTTATATTTTAATATTTTTAACAAAAAATAGTTAAATAGATCGTGGCTAATAACTGTTACATATGGGAAATAGTTTTCTCTTTGTATATCTTTGTAATAATAAATGACAACATTATATTAAGAAATGGCATTATTGAGAAAACATTATCTTAATGATTTGATAATTATTACTGAATCTGATATATTTCGATAAATATCTTTTTTTATGGGCAAAAGTTGAGTAAAACTATTTCAGATTAACTGTCAGTCAGTCATCACCGCCATCGTTACGTACATTGTCACGCCATTGTCACGTACATTGTAGTCTATATGAAAAAAATCAGTCATTATATTATATTATAATATAATAAGACTTCATACGATTTTCTCTTACCATACGCAAGTGGTAAAGATAAATAAAATTATTTATAAAAAGTTTACAGTGAAAAAGTCATTGTACTACATAGCATACAATGCCTGTATTCTTAACAACATAATGAGCACAATATTAGCCGAATACATTCCCAACGTTTAATCAATGTATCGCCAATAAATATTATTAGGATAGATATTAAATCTTACATCTATTAAAATAATATTTTTTACAATTTTAATCTGTTTTTTCAACATTGTTTTGTCTCTCTTCCGTATATTGCATGTGCGTGCGTGCGTGCGTGTCGTGCTTACGTGCGTACGTGCGTGCATGTATGTTTGTGTAAATAAATAAATATATATATATGTATAATATATCAGTATATATAGCCAAGAAAATTTTATTATTCCTGTGAACACAGGATTGGGAAATTTGAGCGTTGTGACGTATGTTATGTCAATAAAGTAGTCATTAGAATATAAAGCACTTATTACGATATATTAATGTACACATATAAATAAGCTTCTACAATTAATTTATGAACAAGGAATGTGTATGTCAGAATAAATTATTAATTTGTATATTTATGTTAAGTATCACGTAAGAAGATTACGAAATAACGTAAAATTTTCCAAAATTGAAACTAAAAATTTCTGGTACATAAAAAATGTGGAAAAAAACTGTTTGAGATATTCGTAATATTTTTAAAAATATCCTTTCAGCAAGATAAATTTCGTAAAAATATTTGAATCAAGTAGGTATATTTACCATTATTTTCTGATGCTGTCATTGCTTGTAATATCCTGAAGGATCGAGAAGGAATTGCACTACCTGTGTATTTCTTCGGTTCTTGTACTTGTTGTTCACTAGGTGGCAAATTTGCCTGTGTCTCTTCTGTATGAAAACGATCACAATCCAAATTTTTTAAATTATATTTCAGTTATTTTAATAAAATTAAAAAAAAAATTATTTTTACAGTTACACATACTTACCAAATGACTTAGAATTTCTGTTTTGCCGCTTATTTGCAACGTTTTGTGGTACTGTAACATAAAATTAGAATTCTTATATTGTTTATATTTGCAATATCCAATCTTCATTGTTTGGGATTTGATTGATTTAAATTCAATATTAATAAAAATTTTTAGATAAAAAGTGTAAAACAATCTTACCAGCACAAGTTACTGAAGCATCATTCGAGTCTGTCATATTTTGTAAAAAACGGAAAGCTCGTGAAGGTATTGCCGCACCACGATATCTTGGATCTTTCTCTTGATGAAGATAAATTTCTTGATCGACTGTAAAATGTATAATAAGAAAATATAATATTTGCCATTTCAAGTTTTCAAGCGATAGTTTAATTTAAAAAGTTAAATCAATTAGTCTTTAAAAACTGTATTAAAAATAATTTACATTATATTATATTTCTATGTATAATATATTTCTAAGTACATTATAAATCGATGTAACAAAAAATTAATATGGTAGACACATTAATAATATTATTCTACCTTGTTCCTTAAATTTATTCATGAGTAGTTTTTCATCTTCACTTAATTCCATTTTACGTATTTGTTCTGTACCAACATCGTTTAATTCGTCTGTGTCCGTTATTTTTTGAAGGACACGAAATGATCGCGACTGAATCGGACCAGGCTCGCATTGTTGATTAAGGTCGAGACTCCGCTGTTGCACACTGTCTCAAAATTTTATTTATAATTAATAATTAAAATAAAATTGCAAACGTTAGAAATAACAAACAAATTTGTTGAGAACTTTTCGAAACACGATCTATTTAAAATTACTTTTTAAATCAGTATGAACTTTAATATATGATTAATCGTATGTTAATCGTGTGTAAAAGTTGATTCATTTATTATCAAGATGCAAATTATAATCATCACTTATTAATTTAAAAATTTTGACTTAACATAATACATGTTAATTTATATAAATTTAATCACACTTTAATTTAATTTAATTTAATCTTGGACTTACACTCTTGCTGGTTTTCCAATTTTAATATTATTTTCCGTAGTTGGTGGCATATTTTTTCTCTTCTCACTACCTTCCACTACGAGAGGAATAATATAAGTCGTTCCAGCCGATTGTTCTGGCCGAGATGTGACATGAATCTGAGACTGCTTTTGATTTTGCGGATGATTTTGCGCCTGATTCTCAAATGTATGTTGTGCAGGCACTTGACCCCATCGTTGTTGATGATGCACAGTTGGAGGCTGTTTGGCAAATTGATGATGACCAGATTCATGCTTCACATCAAATACCGATGGTCTATCTTCGATCTAAAGAATGTCATATTCTTAAGAAAATAAAAGCGATATATTTTAGGAAATACTAAGGAGTTAATTTACCAACTTACTCGAATAGGTACAACTCGTTCATGATGCGGTTGCGAATTCGTTTGTTGTGATGTTACAGAATTGATATTCTGCCTCTGCTGTTGCTGCTGTTGTTGCGGTTGTTGAGATAACTGTTGCGGTTTTGTTTGTTGACACTGCGGAATCGAATATTGTTTTTGCTCTTGCTTTTGTTTCGTTTGTGAACATTGCGGAGACGCTTGCTGGACTTGAACATAAATCGGAGAAACTGAATTGTCCGACGAGTCGCTGCCAACCGTTTTATTCACATTCGTACGTTTAGCCCATTCAGGCAACTCTTCCTGGGGCTTATTTTTATTCTGCAACCAAGGTGTTGGAGCCTTGGCTAAAGTGACTTGAGTTGGAGTAGTCGGACTTTCAGGAGTACTTGACTGACTCGACGTGACTGTGATCGGTATTTTAGTATCCACCTTCGTAATATTTCTTGCTGGTTCAGCTTGTTTGTCTACAGCAATAAAAGAAAAATTTTAATTTTTCTTATTTCCATCAAAAATATTATAATTTCAGCAAATAAGTATCATCGATCATTTACAACTCAAAACTATTTAATTGTAACTTTAACATATTTGTTTTAATATTTTTGAGATTAATTGACATCCGGAACAGATTATTATACTGTACAACATTAATTAATACAGTATATAATTTTCAGTAAACAAGATGGAAAAGAGATATAAATAAATAATTACCGTTCGACAATGTTCTATTGACTGAAGGTGATTGTGACATCCTGTGGGGTGGCTGAGGTGGCACGTTGGAAGGAAAAACAGGAACCGCGACTTGAGGCACAAAGAGATTCGTTGCGGGAGAAACTGTAGGTGATTGCTTCGATTCGATAGCGGATTTTGGTGGTCCTTCTATGCCCTCATCATTAGCATTTTTCGCTACTCTTCTCGCCATTCGTGGACTACGAATCTGCGAGAGATCTAATTTGCCGCCCATACCCGGGGTATAAGTAAAGGGTTTCTTGTCCTTCGTTAGCATAGCATTCTGGATGGCTGCTGGTGGTTCATAAACATCGTTGCTAATTATCTGCGGCCTCTTTGCTGTAGCGTTCTATATGCCGCAAATCAAAAAGTGTCAGAGAGTGATAAGTTATTATTAGCTACTAATTAGACAATAATAATAAGAGTTAGACTAACAGTTAGACTAAATTTTTACTGTTACCTAGTACAGTAAAGTACAATATCTTTTTCCATAATGTAACGGGTTCAATATTTAACTATAAAAATCTATTTCAATCTTTACAACTTTTTAAATAAAAATTTTTTTTAATATATTTAATTTTGAAAGAAATAAAGTTTCATCAACATACCATAGGCAGTACTTTAACTTTAAATTTCTCAAAATATAATAAAATATTTTAGAATTGTACTCAATATCAGAGAAAATTTAAATAATTAACTTCTTTCTTGTATTTGAAAAAAAATTATATTTATAGGATTCTATTTAATAAATGAATCACCCGACTTACGATTTAGTTCATCTTACCTCAGTATTTATCCTCATAGCTGGCAACTGACCAGACACAGGAGGTGGAGGAGGTGGCGGTGGAGGTGGCCCTGAAATCATATAAATTATGAGTAATACAATATGATATAAAGAAGTGATATAATTAACTAATTAACATTTTTTAATAAACTTATTAAAATGTAACCTTACTAATGTTTAAAAACGAGCTAACACTTAATTTTATTGTTTATTATTATTGTATTTATTAACTGTAGACGGTTATCTATCATATGTATATTATTTTTAATTCTAATAATTATTTCTAAAGAATTAATATTTAAATTCCTTTAAATTAATTCCTTTGAATTTTAATCCTTATATTCATTATCTTTAAGACTCAGTCTGATATATTTTTTTAAATTCATACTTATCTGTATGTTCCTTTTTCGTTTATTGTTCATACTTATCTCTTTTTGCTATAAAAAGAAATGTGGCATGTGTACATACCTGCAACCATGACACCCGGATTTCTGTAAACAAGAATTAAACAATTTATTAATTTGGATAAATTTGATAATTAAATAATCTGTTTTTTAGCTAAATATATAATAGAGGCCACTTTAATAGTTTTGAATAAACAGAGATGTCAAATGTGTCATAAAATAGCTTTTTTACAAAGTCACGAATAGACTTTTTTTACAAAGTCAATATCTTTATTATATATATATATACACACACGCATACACACACAAAATCTGTATTTTTAAATTATTTTAATTTTAATACATTTTTCCTTTTAATTAAAAGTATATTTTGCTAACGCAAACTGTAATTTTACTATAATTGGAACGCATTAATCACCTCATTCACTGGCTAAAACCTATTCCTTATACAATGCAGCATTATGACATATTCATGATAAAATAAGAATCATTTTTTCATGATATGTTGTTTTCTCAAAAACATATACATTTGGGGGGAATAATTAATCCAGTCTTCTTCGTTTGCATGAGATACATTGCTATCTTATCACTGGAATGCAACTACTTCAAAGATGATTCATCTTGTGTGTATTCATGCTTTGCGCACGTACGTACATTTACATTTCATACATACGTTTAAATTTAATTTACAATTTAACGTGATTTATTAATGTTTATAAATATACAAATTGTAATAATTATATTATTAATTGAGAAAACGATTAAACTTGAATACAATCTCACAAATACAATCTCAGATCTTAACTTTAAGAAATAATTAATCCATATTGTTCTCAGAGCACGCACACGTGAAATTATCGTGATAATTAAATTGGGAATATAAGAAATACTTAATTAATCGCTCATATTTCTTCTATCGATCAAAAACTATGTACAATCTGACGAAAGTTGATTAAAATGTCTTTTAGGAGAACAGGGTCAGACATTTCCTTACAAGGATTAAACAACACTGACCACTGGAATCACAGTGCAATTGGAAAATATCTTGCAGTTGTGTAAATGTAGGTCGTATACAATGTCGACAATATTACTATTGAAGAACTAAGGAAAATAATTATAAATAATTTCTAAAATTCTCTCTCTCTATATATTAAATGAGAAAAAGTGAGAAAAAGATTGCGAATTAAATATGAAAATCTAGCTTCCTTAAACTTATAATTAGATTTACTTGCTTAAGCTCAAAATTACATATTTCGTCGATTTATTTTTAAATATGAACTCAATACGATTTCCATGTGAATCATGCTAATCTTCAATGTAATAAAAGCTTGTAAAGAAAAAGAATATGATAATAATTGAATAAAATAATGATTGAAAAAAAAATATATATATACTTCATATAATAAAATGTCTTTATATTATGTAAATTTATCAATAAAATATTTAATAAAAAATCTAACATGAAATTCATATTGCAAAATGTAAAAGAAAGAATGCATTAATTTCATTGGTAGTTATTATATAACGTATATGCAAATAATTCATTCGAGAATTAAACAAAACTCTTCTCTAGCAATGAATAGAAGAAGTTGAAAATTTTAATAATAGAATTTTGGAGTCAAGTCTAATACTGTGCCGGAGCGCAGGCGTTTTTATCTTGGCACGACCAGTACAGCACGTGACTCTCACTTTCAGCAGATTCATGAACGCTTCGTTGAAAAAGATAGTGTTTCTTGTGGAAAATTTGCCAACTTCATCTACGTTACTTTGACATAAATAAACTATTCACGATATGCTATATCGATTTTGTTTTTATCAGCACCGATGACTAATATAATTATTATAAATAAATATTTGTTTTTAATTTTTTATTTTGGCCACCATGAAATTTATCTAGCATTTTAGTAATTTCCTGTATTAATAAATTTAAAAAATTTTCCAATTAAAAAAATTTTTATCGTTTTTAAAAATCTCCTGAAAAAAAGTTGATTCAGCCAAATATATTTTTCTTATTCTTTTCTGTATCATGTTATCACAAATTATGAAAAGCATTATTTGTTCAAAGTGTAAATTTCTCAGAAAAGTTCGGTCATGGCGAATCAAATCGGTCATGCTGATGGCGGCCACGCCGTAACGCTCGGAACTCAGCCAATAAGCCGCAGCAAGTAGAAATGTATTTAGGTAGATACACGAGCGAGAGTAATTTTAGCGCGGGCTTGCGCAGTGGAGTCTCGCACATTAAACACTTAGAATCATTTTATTTTTAGGATTTCTAACATCGCGGCAAATACACGATAAACGTGCGATCATCTCACAATCGATCGTATTGAATGAAGGTTCAATACGGATTTATGTTCAATAAGGGTTTATGAAATTCAATCAAGAATCGAGAACTTGGACCTGAAGAACGTGTATATTAACTGTAAAAAAAAAATTCTACTATTAGTAATATAGGAGAAAATTATCGTAAGTATCTATAGTCAATAATCCAAACGATTTTACTTATTTTATTCAAAAAAGATATCCATTTTACTGAAGTGTTCACCAAAGTGTGAGCGAGGCATTGCGCTCAATCAGACGTAAAAATGCGCCGACTTGCGAAAAAGCTGCGCTCCAAGTCAAATCTTTTTGTCGAACGACAACTCGTCTCTTGACTGTGAAATATGTGTTCTCCTTGGGATACACGACGGCAAGGCTGATTTGGCCTTGCGACGCTCGACCCATTGCACGACGATCGAAAAACGAGTTCCATCTCTGATCCTTGTTCCGCGAGGTCTATCGGTCTCTCTTTCAAGTTTTGTGTGTATATCGATGTGTATGTATGTCGATAAAACATAAACATTACATAAAATAATTTTTTTTATCTTTTAATATGACTGATAATGTTTTAAGATATTTCAAAATTTTAATCATAGTTCCAACATATCAGAGTTAAATCGAGAGTAATTCAACTCGATATTAGATTATAACGCTTGAACTTAATATTGACTGTAAGACTACCGGCAGTTTTAAATCATGCTTGTCCGGTTTTTCTTTCTTTTCTAATGTACATTCGTTCTTATTGGAATAAAGTGCGTTACGGTTACATTTTTTATTTTTGGAGTGATCTGGAGAGGAAGAGTCACGCGTATTTCAACAGGATTATAATTTAGAAGAAACGATGATCTTACCCGACAAATGTCGAAGAGTTCATATCCAAGATAATTTCGTAATTCACTGATGTCGATTCCGCACGCTGGCTTTTGCCGCTACTCACTAGCAGAGAAAGAGAGAATGAGAGATAGAGAAAGAGAGAGAGAGAGAGAGAAGGGGGGGGAGAAAAAGAGAGAGAAACCGGTTCTCTATACTACTTTTGGGATTCTAAAAGTTGGAGGAGAAGGCGGATATTAAAAGGGATACGAGCAGCTCCGATGCCGACACTAGCGCGCGCCCGCAGCTACTACAGACCGTCGTCGTTTCGAATCGCTTGGTGCTCAGACCTCGTCGTGACTTTACAGACTGGCACGCAGAGCTGACGATGTGACTCCACGGTCTTACATCTTTACCGATTTGATCGCCGCATTGCGTTGCTCTCGCGCTGGTCTGGTCACCGCGCGCCGACCGTCTTTCACCGCTCGCCGTCCGCCGCTGCTCGCCAAAATAGCTCGATTCTATTTTAAGATCCTGATATATACAACGTATTTCCTATTATTCACGATATCATCAGGTATACCAAAAATTCTCAATCTGCTTGGCATTGATTCACACGAAGATCATTGTGTTTTATATATGTATATTAAAAATACGTATATATAGACAGTATAACTGTCCTTAAAAAAACATATAATTCCCCAATTTGGAATTAAAATCTGATTCAAATTCTCTTTTCACGATATACTGATAAATTTTTACTGTACATTATTTCATAGCTTTTTTTTACAGATTTTGTAGATATTTTTTTTTCCGAATACGAGATATCAGAACCGTGAAAAACAGCTTCCAGATCATTTAAAATAATTCTGAACTTTAAATGTTTTTATGTAAATAAGAAAAGTGGGAATATAATATAGAGAGGTTCGTATGAAAAATTGAAAATTACAAACACAAAGATATTAAATTTTAAATATTTCGCTAGCATCATCAAGTCTGTTCTTACGACTACTAATTTTACAACGGATTCTATTAGATGTTCTATAAAAATTATTGCGATATTTAAATTTATGACACCTTACGATGCAATGTTATAATATGATAGACTGAACGATTACATTGCAT
The DNA here is from genome assembly GCF_001594055.1 of Mycetomoellerius zeteki. Lineage (NCBI taxonomy): Eukaryota > Metazoa > Arthropoda > Insecta > Hymenoptera > Formicidae > Mycetomoellerius > Mycetomoellerius zeteki. Next base: position 143,118 of record NW_017257882.1, on the reverse strand, counting down.
CAACAAAAATTCATTTAATTACTAATATGAAGTTATGTATACTCAAATAAACTCTAAATATTATAAACTAAATAACAATACAGGTATAATTATTATAAGGCTAATCTTCTCAAGTACAATGGAAATGTTTAAGCAGAATGTCCTGAGAAATTTCTAACTTGAAGGTAAAAAATAACCGGACATGTAATGATAAAAGGAAGGATAATGGTGCCAACCCTGGTGAAAATTTTTTTCTAGAAATTTCATTTAATTTTTTAGAATGTCTACATAAATTTTTAAAAAAATTTTTCAAATTTCCTATATAATTTTATAACTTTTTAGAAAATTTCTCATATTCTTTTGTACAAATTGGAATATTTTTCAGAAATGCTAAAAAGGTTTACATCTTTTTTCTAGAATTCTTTATACATTTTGAAATATTTTAAGCTTTTTCATTTTATGAATAAATATTCTTCTTCTAAAGAATATTTATAATAAAAAAGTTTAACGTATTTTTCAGAAATCTTCTAAATTTAAAATATTAAATTTACTTTACTAAAAATATGAAATGTGAGAATTATTTTCACCAGGAAACAAACACCTCGATATAATTTAGCGCTGATCATGGTCAGAAGCTACAATCTCATCAAACGCTGCTTCATGCTCCGAAGTGGTAAACATGTATGCTGGTAGAGTTAATCTAAGGACTTTGTCGTATTTGGCTTTTGTTTCCGATGTATAATCGTACGGTTCAGCTTCCTTCGTTTCCTCTGCGGTATGCGACGCTTCATCAGGATAATCATTGTCCGGTTTCTCCAATCTAACATACGAATTTTTGCTAGCGGACGTGCTGGGTTCTAAAGAATCTACCGCTTTCGTTTTCGTCGAGCTTGATGGTTTAATGTCGCGGACTTGGGGCGCGGAATCAACTTGAAATTCTTTCGTTTCGTGAAATATGAGCTGATCCTTGTCAGGCTCCTGTCCGGTGACAAAAGCACATTCCTCTTTTTGAAAACCCCCGTCGTCGACACACTGGTAGCAGGTCATTTTATCGCGCATAATCTTTTTACAATTCGATCGGTCCTCTTTCTGAAACTTCTGCATAAACTCCTCAATCTCGGCCTTCTTTTTCACAGTGTCCAAATATCCAGCATCCACTCCTTTCTTCCCTTCCTTGTCATCCTTAGATGTTGCTTCATCCGTCGATGAAGCTTCGTAAGTTAGTCTCGGAACGTATTCGTTGTACGACTTCTTTGTAACTTCAGAACTGTCTGATGGGTGCTCGTTTCCGTGAGACGTTTGCTCGGATTTCTGTGGATTGCCAAACGAGCTGGATGTACTGTAAGAAAAGAGCTTATCCTTGGGTTGATACGAGTATGAACACTGTTCGAAATCGTTGCCTGTTTGCGGATCCTTGCAAACCTTGCACGTCATTGAATCCTTTTGTAAAGTTTTACAATTATCCTCGCTGATATTTTCAGAGTAACTCTCCAAAACAGGTTTTGAGGAAGATGTCTTTTGACCATCATAAGATCCAGAATCGCTATTATACGAAGGAAATTGGTAATCACTCGCTTCGGAATTGGAGTACTCGCTACTATAGTCGGGTGAATCGTGAGATGTATCAGCGGAATCATTCGGGACTTGTTGAGCTTCTACTTCTCTGTTGGATTTCCGTGGATAAGTAGAGTGTTCCGATTTATCTGAAAAATCAGTGTAAATATAATATAATTAAATTATAGCCCGTTTTCTAAAGTGCCATTAATAACAGATTACTGTGATTTATAACTCAAATAACTTATACTGTATTTGTATACTTCATTATTTGTTTTATTATATCCATACGAATGTATACTGCACACAACTCGGTTTTTTTAAAGAATACTTTAAGAGTATGGAAGCATCTTTAGTAAGCTCCTCAAAATAAACCTACCTACACAATAACAAAATTTAATCAAAATATATATCCAAAGAACATAATTTTAAAGTAAAAAATCCCAGTACATTGCATGTCATAGCTGTATTTATATAAAGCACTTAATAATAACTTTTTCTTTTTAATAAAATTTTAATTTTCAATTTGATACTAAAGTATTAAAAAATTTTAGAGAGAGAGAGAGAGAGAGAGAAATTAGAATTAAACTTAGTATTAAAATAATTATATAGGATATTATTAGAGAAAATAAATGGCTGCATTCAAAGTTAGCCGAACAGTTGAATGTGATTGATTGGATCTATAAGTAAGAATCAATCATGTTTAATCGTTCGAAGAACAGGCTACTTATTAGCTTAAAGTCTTACCTATGTAATCAGGCGCAGAATCGGAACTTCGCGGATAATCAAAATTCTTTGATTTTTCCGATGCTTGACTCTTGTTTGAGTCCCGAGCTGAATCTGAGGTCTTATCTGGATATCCAAAGGTTTTTGATCTGCTGTATTTATATAATTTATCGCTGGGTTGATAATTGTAAGTGCACTTCTCATAAGTACCGCCTGTCTTAGAATCCTTGCACACCATACAGGACTTGGAATCCTTTTGTACCTGTTTACAATCTGATGAAGGAGCATCCTTCACTTCATCCTGTTCGTTCGCTGTTGAAGTCTTCTCGGAATAATCCTCTCTAGGATAAGAATATTCACGAGACTCAGTGCTTGGATCTTTTTGGCGATCAGACGCTTCAAAATCAGAGACTTCGGAACGAGAAGTTAACTCGGGACGTTCATCGCTGTCATTTTCCTCACTTTTTTGAGGTTTTCCAAATGTGCTGGATTTGACGTAAGAGTATGCTTTCTCATGTGGCTGCTTTACATACGAGCACTGCTCATATTTGCCATTGGTCTTCGCGTCTTTGCACACCATGCACACCATAGAATCTTTTACGATCTTATCGCATTTTTCTCCCTCGTTTTTATATGCAGCTGGTACGTCATGAGTAGCGTCAGTAAAATACTCATCAGTGAACCGGTAAGGACTTCGTAGTTTTTCGTAACTATCTTTGTTTCCTTCGTAATTGGATCTGCGATAATAAATAATAGTAATGACATCGTAGCATATAGAGAGAAGAGAGAGAGAGAGAGAGAGAGAGAGAGTGAGAAAATTATATAATTACATAATCTGCACAAATTTTATTTTAGTTGGTAACTTTGTGATATTATTTCTCTTTTTAGAAAAAAATAGATTAAAATAGAAAGATTATAATAAATTTCTTACATTGTTATGTTTTGTTTTAAATCTATTTATAGGAATTCTTTAAATATTCTTTAAACAATTCTAAGTTATCTAACTATACCATTTTTAAATCTTTTGAATTAAAAAGAAACGTTATTTTTTCGCGTTCAATCGAAGTACGTCTCATTTTTTTCTTTTTTGAAAAATATAGTTCAAATAATAGATAAAATAGCATGTTATTATACGACCATATAAATATGAATATTAAAATTATTAAAATTGTTCTTCTTTAAAGTACAAATATTAAGATAATAATAAATTGAAAGGGCTATAAGCCACGCTGGATGTTCGTTGCTAGTTATAATCCGAATATAATACAAATATTAAGCTTTAACAAACTTTTAATAAATTGTCAAGCGTGACATTCTACCATTGTGTTCGAAGGATATTTTAATATCGCTACCTTCGATATCTGAACCTAGTAGGCGCGGATAGATAACTTTCCACCTTCGTATTAGCGGATACACTCTCTTCCGGATGACTGCTATATAAACAACGTTCGTATGTGGATTTAGTTTTTGGATCCTTGCAATTGTAACAAGTCGTAACGCCTTTCCTTGGTTCACCATCTTTTCCAATTGATTTTACCTTGATTTCTTGGCAGTGCGCAACTCCCAAGTCAGGAGTCAATTCCTTGTACCTTGTGGTATCTTTATTAGAGAACACATAAAATGGAATTTTTTTCAAGTATTTTTCTTCAATAGGTTCTTTCTTAATAGTAATGGGAAAAGGTTCAGATGGGCTTCCAAAACGATCTTTGCTCAATTCATAATTATAATCAGACAGAATCTCGGAAGGAACACTCTCGTAAATGTCATACTGGTTATTCCAAAAATGCGACGTGCTCTCTGAGGGACTCCAATTTTTCAAACGTTCATAATTTGCATTTACGTGACACGTAATTAGAGCTGATAGTGTTAAATATATCTGCAAATATGTAAGAAAATATTTATTTATTTGTTCAAATAATAATAACAACAATAAAATGCAATAATAGATGCCTATAGATATCATAATGTGGACCCTTCAAAAAATAATCCTTGTATTTTATCTTTATCTTAAATAAATTATAGCTTTTGATATTCTCTACAGCATTAAGGAATTAAGGCTTTGAAATCATATAGAAGTCAAAACTTACTTGAAACAAGAAATGGAGAGTAATTTAAAAAATTTTAATAGTATATATTAATCCTTTAATTGTATTTTATTTTAAAGATTTTTTAAAGGAAAAAAGTTTTACAAAGATTCAAAATCAATTGTTGTTTCAAAATAAAATGAGCATACAATATTACACGTACAAGCAAAGAAATATTAATATAAATACAATTAATTAAATGCGATATTGAATTAATGTTCTATCTAAACGTTTCTCTTTCACTGACCTTGCAACAAGTCATTTTCGAAGACCATCAATCATTTAATACGAAACTCGAATAGATTTGTATTTTCAATTTCAATAGGATAACCACAATCACTTTCTCATCAAGTGATCGTATCTTCGTGTAAAATGCCTTTATATTGACTCGCAGTAAATAACAGATATTCCCTACCTTAGCATAAGCCTTTATTCTTTTGTTAGAAAAATTCACGAACCGTGACGCGCTCCAATCGAAGTGATCGAAACAATCGGTCGATTACCTAAACTACTTTTGCTTTTATTTACGTAACTCGGAGTGAGCGTTTACGACGAAAACTACTGAAAATAATGAGATTGTAGGACATGTACAATTACATCAATGGGAAAAGAAAGATAGAACAATATATAACTTTTACTGATAATAAATTTACAATCGCAGCCGTTTACTTTAAGGTATTTATATTGTATCAGTATAAATTTTGATAATTTATGGGTCAATTCTAAACAGAATCATAAGACTCGTAACGTGTTCTCGTAAAACTTGTATAAGAACTTATGACTAGTATTCTAATTTTATGCGTATGTATCGTAAGACGTACGATTATTCGTAAATATCTACAATTTTTTTATAAATTTTATGGCTAGTAAGAAGCTGTCTGTAAAAATATTCTATAAAGATATAAGTACACTTAAAAATTCTTACAAATCTCACAGGAATATGTTACGAGCCTTACGATTCTGCTTAGAATTTAGGCATTAGAATGTTTAATAACACAAAAAAATTACAGCTCTGTATAAATTTATCAATATAAATGATATTATTATAATTGACTTAATCATTGTTAGCTTAAGGATAAAATTACAAATTTATTATTTATCAGCAATATCACATTATAAATGTGTTAGATTCAAATAGCATTTTTTTCGAAATTTTAAACAGAATAGTAAAATAATGTAAAAACAATATTAAAATAATACCAACAAAAATGTTTCAAATTGTTAACTAAATGAATATCATCGTTTTTGCTCTATTTACGCCCAGGAAGCAAAACTATATACAATGTGAAAGTATTCGAAGATCAATGACCGCTCGTATTATTGTAAATATTTCCGTTCCAGTGCAATCGTTTATGTAAAAAAAATATATTATGTATCCCATACCAAAGATATTATATTACTTTTTTTCTTCACAACAAACCTATTGAAGATAATAATAAAATTATTATTTAAAGACAACTTTAGAAGATATTTTATACCTTATTTTATCAAAATATGAAATTCTTTGTAAAATATTTTAATTTTAATATTTTTTCTACGTAAAGTAGTAAAAATAAAAAGGTACCAGAAAACATTAAAATTAAAAATAATTTTGTCTCTCTCTCATTATCCTTAACAATATGAAAAAGAAAAAAATAAACAGAACCCATTGCGTATTCATTTATTAATATTTTTGTAATAGTATATAAACATTTTAAAAAAACGTATTGTACATCTCTTTTTAGTAAATGTGCGTATGTTATTTATTACTTAACGTGAATTAATTTAACATTACGTAATCAGTAACAGTTAATTGATATTAAGGTATTTATTTGTCAGCAGTGGAACAGTTCCCAAAAATTTGTATAAATATAATTTTAACAATCTTATGTCATACAAATATAATCAATCATCTAATTCTAATTTCTGCACGATACTTTATTAATTAATAATAATCTTATAATGAAACAATATTGTCTGAAAATGATTATCTTTTAACAAATACACCATAACCATAATGCAATTAATGCATCTTAAACTCTACGTATATTGACCTTTGTGATAAATTCTAAATATTAAAAGTGATTGTGAAAAGGAGAAAACTCTGAAAAACACATAGGGATTAACCGGAAATGATTTGCGAGTTCGTAATACATAGATCATCGTTGTAAATGTGGTTTACTCTTTAAAAGGGAAATTTCGTGGATAGACAGAGATGTGTGAAACACGCGGCGTGTGACTAAGTTGTTTGCCAAAAACTGCGTCAGTAGGCGCGGGCTTCATTCGAAGCTTCGATGCGATTTTCTGCATGATGATCTTGTCATTCTCAATTTCCTTAATTGTCTTTTTGTCATTCTGTTTTCCTTTTTGAGAGTTGTTGCGTTTACGATAGTAAAGAACCTCACCAGCTAAAGTGATCATCGCCAGTGCCAGTCCAAACAAAGTTGCAATAAATACACCTCCTATAGAAATATTAATTAAATATAAAATTTGAATCAATTAGAAAAAGAAATACCTAAATGTATCAATACTTCAATAGTAAATTGAAACATTGTTATACAATTACATTTGTATACATATAGTTTTTTTCTATATATTAGCTATATTTACATGCATCTAAATTTAGTGATGTATAAGAAATAACGACAAACCTAAACTCTCTAACGTAATTCCCTCATTGTCATCGGAATTTGGACATTGAGATTTTAACGTCTGATTCCAATATTTGGCTGCTAATGTCTCAAAATACCTGTCTTTTTGTAAATCCAGTATTCTAAAAATAATATTATTTATTGTATATTTGTCGCATAGGTAACGATCGTAAAATGACAATATTACTTATGCACATCTCTACTACTTAATCCATTCCATTCCAACATAATTACTAAAAACTTTTTGCTATTTAAATACTTAATGCATGTGCTATACATTTGTTGTTTCAACATATTTATAATTGCATAAAATCTTACGAATTAAAGATAAGACAGCAATAAAAAAGACACACATTCAAATACAATACTTCGCTATAATTCTAATGATAATCGAAAGTATCTTAATTGGGAATCGAGTCAATTAAGCACAATGCAAAAAAGAAAAGAAATTAATCAAACTGACTTTCTACTTATTTCTTCTTGTAAATGACTGCCTTGCTGCACGGCAATAGCATACGGTTGTTCGGCAAATACTTCGCCTACTTCAGTTAAATTGCAGTTCTTCGTTACTTCATATTTTATCTCCGACGAATCATGAATAAACGCAAATTCGGCCTCTTCGCTTTCTATCACCTGAAAAATATCATATATTTCAACTAAACATTTACTATTACGTTTCACAATTCCTCAACATTTTTCCTCTTCTTCTACTTTTTTCTTGTACCTTTCTAAAACCATCTTCGGTAGACTTGACTGGTCCCACTTGAGTAATAGCTTGTAGAATATGACCGTATTGTTCCTTTATTGGATAATCCCAGACACGGTATTCTACTTGATCGCTGGTGCTATTTAGTGTAATTTCTTTCCATACTCTACAAGCAAATAATATAAGATATGCATAATGTTGCCGATGGCCTTAATAACGTATTTCATAAGGAAATGGTATTTGTTTTACATACGTATATAGCTTATCCTCAGCATTTTTCATATTTTTGAAATATTGATGAGCACTAGAATTGGCTAGAACGGTATAATTTATGCGCGATTGCCTAGCCAATTGCTCCAATGATTGTACAGGTGACTATGTAATGAAATATACATATATTAGTGTGGGAGAAATGATATCTTACGGAAGATTAATATTTTTAACAATACTTTCCAAATAAAATAAATCTCTCCAAATTAAATATAAAAAAAACGAAATCTCCATTGAATATATAATAAAAGAGACATACTTGCATTCTTTCCACAGTAAGAAAAGCAGCTAAATTTGCAGTAAAAGTTGCGAGCATCAGTACAACGAATAGCCAATAAGCTGCGACCAGAGTTCTGCTTGATAACGCTTTTGGAGCTTCACCACCACCTTGTGGCGTAAAAGATGTCAATGCAAACCAAAAGCTCTCTTTCAACGTGAATTCTCTGAAAAGTCTGTTTGTTAGATACAACCAAAGAGAGAAGACAGGTAAAATTTTTGGATAAAAAATCAAATTGCTATCTGCTATGAAATATATTCAACACATACGAAGTAATCGGTAGTATATAATATACATATAATATGATAGAACACACAGCAAAAATGAATATATTATCAGATACGTACCGACAAGGGTAGGGATAAAGTCGTTTATTGTTCCTTGCACTGTATGGTGAATATTTATCTAATATCCAAATCATAATACCGGTCAAAGTTAATGCTCCTACGATACTAAGCCAGACTTCATGTCTCAGTACCGTCATGAATTTAAATAGAGATGTTTTACGGATTGGCTTTCTCATTACTTGAAAACAAAAATTAACATAAATTATTACTTTTCTATTTAATTATCATCTATATGCATATTTAAAACCTATTCCAAATTGGATTGATAAAATAAAAAAGAAATATAAAAAATGGAATAAGAATTGAGATAAATTACTGTAAAAAGAATATAAATGTTTATTAAAGCACTTCTATTTTATTTGCTGGTAACATTCATATAAAATACAACACGTAGTATAAAAAAGGTTTAAATTGCATACCGATTAATATACCGGACTGTTCGAAATAGGGTGCAACAAAATCAATAACTTCTTCTCGCTCTGATGTCATTGTTAATGCCGCCACAGCAATATCAGTTTCCTATTATTAAACAAATGTATTTGCTATAGTCAGAAAATATTATCAAGCTACTTTAACTTTTAAAACCTTTTGCGGACACTTCAAAACTAATTAATGCTAATTAATGTTACAATTTTCAATTCTCAAAAGAAATTGATTGCAAAGATTGAGATTAATAAAATTTGTAATGTTACATTATTTCATATTACTACATTGTAACATAATAAAACAGAATAAGAAAAAAAAATAAAATTAAAGCAATTAATTGCAACGGATAATTAAAAGTTATATTACAATAAAACAAAATATCGGTGCGTGTTAAATATGAAGAACATTTTGAAAATATACAGAATATTTTGAAAAAATACTTAGACATACTCCTTTAGCCAGATCACCTATCAGACCGTTCCATTCACCATTAGGCAATTTTTTGCCAAACTCTTGATCTTCAGGAATAACAAGATCGTAATCGAATTGCATCTCCTGGGATAATTTTTGAATAAAATCTATACAGTAACCTTCCCAGATTTCTTTTCCATCCTCGTTATGCATATCTTGGCCCGTTACTGGATCTTTCTTAATTGCAGACCATGGTATTGCCTATATTAACCACATTAATCAAGGCAACATTAAATCAACTTTTACTGCAGTCGTGTTTATTATTATTAATGAAATAGATAAAACGCTAATATGAATACGAAAAATTTAAATATTCTTCGCATGAATAAAATTACAATTTAATTTATACCATTGAAAGAGTTAATTAATTGCTAAATTAACTTGATAATAATTTTAATTTAAATAAAATTGATGACTTAACAATGTACTTAATTGTTGTTTAAAGTTACAAAATACATTAAAAATAATCATATATGCAACTACATATATGCAAGTACATATATTAGTATATATAATATAATTCACAATTTGAATTATTTAAAAAAAGCAATTAAAAGATCTAGCTTCGACCGGCATTAGGCCTTTAATATATTATTAGCGAGTTCTGCACGCGTCAGTCCTATGAGATTTAAAAATAATCATTTTGTAATTATTTATTATCCGATATATTTTCGTTTCTGTTTTTTCATTTAATAGAATGAAACAAAGCTTTAGCGAAATGTGGTTCTTACAGGTGCCGTTCCAATCCGGAAGAATCGCCTGGCTGGTTCTATTTTCCTCCCATCGGCTTCTTTAATTTTTGTACGTCTCGTCCAAGTTGCGAGCGCATCTACAAAACCATGACTAACCATTTGTAACTCGAGCTCTGCTTTGTAAGTAATCATCGCCTTCTCTGACCAATATTCGAAAGTATCGTTACTGTCCAATCTCTAGAACGTAAATAAGTAAACTTATTTAAGTATATACTCTTAATTACCTTTGCATTTTCATCTTGAAAATACCTTAATTGATATAAACATAGTATGAGTCAGATAAATTTTTTTCTCTCAATGGATATATTTTAATTACTTCGGCAATACTTACTGTCATTAAAATCTTGTTGAATGTTTCCACCGTGATGTTCGAAGCTGAAGTGGAATCAACGGGTTTATCACACTGACCTGTCTTTGGAGCTACACTTACACCTCCTCTTTGAACATCACTCATTAAGCTTACGATCAAACCGATCAAACGTTTAAAGTAATGTGGGAATATCTAACATAACATAATTCTTTTTAATTAATTCTTTACAAACGATGAACGCTTATTAGGAACAACATTCTTTGATCTTAATAAGTTGTTAATAAAAAAAAATTATAAAAGTCTTTCCCCTTATTTTTAAATAATACAATATTACATTAGTTTCCTTTCATATTGCTAGATAACAAATTCTTTTGTATAAGACAATATATAGGTATTCAAATTTCGTAAAAACTTATTTTATTAAAACTGACCTTAAAATTTGAAGGACATGTGCAGGACACATCGCCCATTAATCGACAACAAATATCAGTCTTCATATTAAGAATGGTGAATGAAACATTTAACTGAAGATCACCGGTAATATAACGAAATTCGTGATAATTATTGTCTGTAAATACTAAATTCCAGATACCTTCTCTTTTAACGAGTCCTCCTCCAATAGCCTGGAAGGTTGTTTTAACTTTATACCTATTTACGCTTAGCATTTAAAGATTTAAAGTACAAATGTTTAATTATCTTAACACATAAGTATTAAAGTGTTAAAAATAAATAGTTTACGTGCTAAAACCGATGATGGTATCTCTCACCGTTTTAAATAGTTCTTCCATTTTCGCTGTGCTAGCATAAATTGCATAATAAGATGGTGACGGTCGCATACCCCGTATTTTCGCCACAGTTCTTTCTGTCAATTCATCGATGACCACCAATCTAAGTATCGAATTTCCAATAAGATAATAAAGGCTCTGATTTAGCTCTAAAATCATCATTATGCATCTAATTAATTAACATTAACGAACTATTATAAAAATTATGCTACGTCCATTTTTCATTTTAATAATAATATAATTTAACAACAAACAATTTTTTCTTAAATCTAAAGAGAAAGGATGATTATTACTGATTTTTTATGTTAAACTGTTGGAAACATCAAAATACTATATTATTTAGTGAAGGAATAACTTTAAGAAATTTAAGATCAAAACTGTAAAAAAGTTATATTTAAAAAAAATCCATTATTCTCCAGTTAAGATACGCACAAAAAAACTGTCAATATGTATATAAAACAAGTTTATTATAAAGATTAAAATTTATACGATTTTCGTAAATAAATATAAGAGCTATTAAGTATACACACACATTGCAAGAAAATTTTGGATTAAACTATTAGAAACCGATTTACTAAACATTAAACCTATTGTTTCTGAAATTTATGAAGTGATAAAACATCTCTAAAAAGCCTAAATTGTAAAAAAAATTATTTTTTTGACATTTTTTTTGTTGAACTACGTTATTTGCGAAAATACTGTGGAATGTAATTATGTACGGATATAATGTATAGAGTACAATAAACCAAATCATGCAAAATATTCATTGTGTATTATCAATGTAAACAATATTAAACTGTTAATATTTGCGCACCTCTTTCATCTTCAAAGATCAAGCCAACGTCGGTTGCATTTTTCATAATCAAAAGATCATCAATCGCTTGGACATATGGACTTATACTGCAGTCGCCACGTTTATATATTATTCCTCTTTCGTCCGCAATATTTCGTAGTTTGTCCCAACCAGTCCACGTCATATCCAGTATGATACTTATTCCTTTATATAGAACGCCACAAACTGTCACAAAAATGAAGAACCTTTTTTAACTCTACATACAGCCTGCCTTGTTATAAAAGACTTTTAAAGGTACCTATCTAAACGATAGAAACTTTACATAATATACTTAATATACATGAATGCACATAAATGACAATAGCATCTCGAAATTAAAGATCGGATAATGTATAATATTTTCTATGTTGTATGTACATGTACAACATACCTATCTTGAAACTTGCATCTACACTCTCACGATTCACTGTGACAGTAGAAACATCAACAGTAATCATGTCATTAGCGAAATTTCGTTCTGCCTCTGGAACCGCGTCGTTTAAAATACCCAAAATAAATGAATCGGATTCCTCTATTACGACCACTTCGAAATAGAAAAAAAATGTTAGACCATTAATCATATCGGGACATCATTATTATTATTCAACTTTATAAATATTTATTGATCATACTGTTTAAAAATTATTAGTTCGCATGAAACAGATATACCTTGTATAGAGATAAGCACTCATTAGATTATCGTTGCGAGTAAAAATTATAGAAATTATCTAACATCGAGAATAAAGATTTTATCGAATATAATATTAATAGTTGCATTACCGATAATTGAAAAAGGAAAACAAGAAAAGATACCGCACTTGTATTTGTATCTCCGCGAGTAAACTTTTTGTATACTTACACAAATTCATTGGCGTTTGACAAAGCACAAATGGCAAAAAGAAAACGAAGATCAATATGGACGACGTTCTCCTTGACATAGCGAAATTGATTAAGGTCGCACGAATGAACAAGGAATACTTTTGCTTCGTTTCAGATAGTAGGTGCCAGAACAATATGATATGAACGGCATGGCACAATAAAGCGACGATGGTTACGCCTGCGCCGATGCCAGTGGCACGACGGTTTGCTTATGAATATTATATATCGGTACCATCGAATCTCTCATGAATCCCTTTTTCCTGCTCAGCACGACTATTGGCCGTCGGACCATTGATTTATCGCGATAAAGTCGCGTGTACAATTCCGCGACAGGATCATCGCGTATTAGAAAACGAAAATGACAAATTCATATTATTCATATATGCCGCTTACGAACCACTGCACTGCATTGAATGGATAACCAGTATTTTCACTTTCCTACAATCCACGAAAAAAAACATTTCATTACCTTTATTATTATCTAATATGTTTTCTAATATATTTGCATCCCTCTAGTATATTTTGTGTTATTACAAATAACAATGTCATCTAAATCATATTAATTCAAAGCAATTAAGTACAATTACTGTCTATTAAATACAAATCAACTGTCCTCATTTATCACATAATCGATGTCATTATCAACAGTAATTAAAAAGCAGCAGCAGCAGCAGCAGCAGCAATTAAAAAATGCAAAGATAACGACTAAGACATTGCTGATCTATAAAAAAAACATTATAATTAATTTTACGCGAATTTTCAAAAGTATCATATTTTAAAAATTGAAAATAATTCAAATATTAAAAGTTGAACGTTTTAGAACATTTTGCTTTGTTTTTGCAGGAAAAATAATTGAAAAAAATCGGTTACGTCGCCAAAGTCATTGAAATCATGCAATATGTGTCATTGACTTAATTCTATTCTATCTACTGTAATAACTATATACGTGTATCTAATTACAATAAAAAAGTGTGAATAATCTTTTATAACGTATTATTAAATAGTATTACAATTATATTATTAGTTAAAATCTCTCTCTCTCTCTTTCTCTCTCTGTCTATATGCCTCCCAAAAGGTTTAACAGTCTTTAATGAATAACGAAGCACGATATTACGCTTCCATAATACATTGTCCACTACGACAAAATAATCGATACGCATATTATTGATTCACTGTATAATACATATGTCATACACATCGTTACCGCAGGTAATCATAAATCGCTGAAAATTCCGAGCATCTAATCGATAATACGTTATGCCACACCGACATTCTAGAAGATAATATGCATGTTTTATAACATTTTCCACTTCTGTGTAACGTAAATTATATACCGTAAAATATAAATAGTCCTTTAATAATATTTATTAAAGATTAAATATATTTATTAGAAAATGCAAACATAAATTCTAAAACATAAATTCAAATTTATTGAATTTGTTTTAGTTTAGTATAGTTTAATAGTATAAACAGATTATTCTTCGAAAATCTAAAAAGCATGTGTTTAATAATTTTAACCAAGATTTTAAGAGTTTTAGTATATATTTGTACGGTATATTTATTGATGACTAAACTTTCTTCTATTCATAGAAACCTTTTGCTGAAAAATTTATTCCTCTCCGTTTTTTTATTTTTCAATATTACCTTATTGTGATGAATATTTTATATTATTTAATATTATTTTTATATTATTATATTCTGAATATTTTATTACGTGTACCTAACTAATATCGATATAATTAATAATCAAAAGTGTATTAAATCATTCCAAATATTCGACAAAAATCCCGAATTATTTCAAATAAAATTTAAAACAAAAAATTGTTTAAATCTTTGAAATTTAGAATGTTTAAAAATCTTAAATATTTCAGAAATGTAGTTTTTTTGTTGTGATACTTAATACTGCAATATACTATCTTTCAAACTATCTTTTATTTTATTCTGTATACACAGATATTTAGATAAGGACTCTATATTTTAAAGGAAAATATAAGATATACATTTTATATACATAGTATATGTAACAAAACATTTTTTAAAAATATATTTAGCATTAATATATGACAAAACTTTTAAGAATTTCTCGTTTCAAATAATATTTAAAGTTATTATAATCATGCGATTAAATTATTTGATAAGTTCCAATAAAAGAATTAAAAAAAAGATTAATCATCACTAATTACAATATACCATGATGTCATAAAATACTTTTATGAAATTGTACAATATATTGCATTTATTTATTAGTCCAAGTCATAGCATGGTAAAAATTTTTTTTCCACCAGGGATTGTCCATAAAATATTTCAAAATTATGCTCCAAGGCTGATTAGTTTCCATCAGTTTCCACTTGGAAAGACAGTAACTCGGTGATGTGCGGTCACGAGGAACAATGATATTATCTTAAATCAAGATCGCATGGATGACATCGCAGATGTTTGGACGAATGACAGACAGTGAATCGCGACAGGTGCAGAAACGAGATGATTCGATAGTTCTCGCGATATTTTTAGAGCATTCCACAGTTAAGACGATAAGCTTCCCGAAAAAGGGTATTGTAACCGAGATCTCTGAAATTTTTTTAATTTGTAGAGATTGCTAAAATTCTTTTACTTTGAACTAATTATTTATTGTAGACCGTTGAATTCTCTTCTGAATAGTTCACG
Organism: Mycetomoellerius zeteki; assembly: GCF_001594055.1. Classification (NCBI taxonomy): domain Eukaryota; kingdom Metazoa; phylum Arthropoda; class Insecta; order Hymenoptera; family Formicidae; genus Mycetomoellerius; species Mycetomoellerius zeteki. The sequence goes on along the minus strand of NW_017257882.1, from coordinate 127,426 downwards.
CAATGATGTAATTGCTATATAAACAACATTGTAATATATTGTACATAGGACAACGTTATATCATTATACGTTTATGTTATGCCAAACATAAACGATTACATATATAGAAATATAATTTTAATTATAAATGTATATAATTGAAAAGACATCGGAGGAGCTAGACTGGCTAGACCACTTATAGCGTTCGACTATACAAGTGCGGACAATAAAAGTTACATCGAGAGATGAGAGAAAAAGAAAACATATTATTTTCTCTTTTTATTTAACTAGCTTTTGCTACTGAATTTAGTGGTCAGTCATTCTACTATGTCTACATTAAAACATAAAAACGCAAATATATAAAAATAAAAATAAAAATCAAATTAAAACAAGCAAAATCACCGATAGTTGATAAAACCGAGATTCAATATTTTACCAACCATTGATAATGTATTTCTATAAACATGCACATTAAATACATGTATATTTTATAATATATTTAACACAATGTAATATATACATAATAAATATTTATAACTATTTTAAATAACAAGATACTGAAATAATAAAAGGATTAATTGTTAAAATCTCTATTATTTATTTGTGTTCTATATTGCAAATAAGTACATTTTAATTTAAAATTAACTGTGCCATGAACAGTTGTAAATTATTTAAAAAACAATTATTGCTGTATTTATAAGCTGTATTATTACTGTATTTATAAGTTGTATTATTGAATTTATATAAAATTGATTCAAATTATAATCATTTATATCAATAAAATAATTAAATATATTAAAGTAAATAGATTTACCTGCAAATTTCATGAAACATATCTTTGATAGAATTTAATTTTCTTCTCGTTAGATGTCATCAATGTGCATCAAAAGTAATATAATTTAATCGATAAACGTTACAGTTGATAATGTAAATAGCTGTACATGATACAAAATGTCTTATAATAAAATCAATTTTCAGGTATCTTTTCATCATATACATACATATGTATATTTTCTCAGTCCTATTATGTAATTTTTTTATAAGTTAAAATTTATTATGCAGTACAATTTGATTTTGAATTGATTTAACTAAAGTCTGATAATAATTATTATACTGATAATAATTATTATACGGATTTCTCAGCCATTTAGATATAATAATTTTTACAGGGAGCGCGTGTACTTATTAGTGCCGCTTTCTTTTTCTAAAAAAAGTAATTTTGCACGGATAATTATCATTATAATCTATGTAATATATGTAATAAAAACAATTTCAACTAAGCTTAAACTATTCTTTACAACTAAGCTAAAGGTGTCATTTAGCTTATCATGATTCATTGTTTACATCAATATTTACATTTTAACGAAAATAAAAAAATTTCTCTTTGACCTTTGCCGAACATTTCCACATGAGATAGCTGATATGAAGCATTTATAATAAGACGAGTTCTGTAATATATGCGAAAGTAACAGCATTGCGGTACACACATATATATATGTATATATATAATTGATTGTAGTGACATTTTCATAATTTAAGTAAAGTTGAAAGATACAATTGTAATAAATTTATTGTGGTCAGCAGTCAGCAGGTATGAAAGCACACTTATTCAGTACTCCTAAAGTAATTAATAATATAATAATAAAAGGAACAATAATGTAAAATAGAATTTCTATAACTCAATAGTCAAGTAACTGTATTTTCAAACCCAAAAAATTGCTCAATTATTTCTAAGGAGCAAGATTTATTAAAATACCTATACACATCTAGAAATAATAAAAAAATATGAAAAAAAATGAGATGTACCGAGGATTATCACTATATTTTATATTTTAGGATATATTAAGGACCAATTAAGACTTAAAATATTTGTGATAGCATTATTAATTTGTTTCGCGAAATGAATTCTCAATCATTTATACATCATAAAGCAGGTAAATATACAAAGACGTACGTGTACACAAAGAATTAATATAGATATAACGATGCAACAATATTTCTAGAAGTCAACACAATTGCACATGTGAATGGTCAACAATTGCAAGACAAAAAATGTTCTGGTATTCTGCAATACCACAAATTTTTGAGGTATTTCACACGACAAGGACATAAATATGCAAAATGCAATATCTGTAATAAACACTGCAAATCTAGAACCAAAATAGCTTTGAAGAGACACTTAGTATTGCATCATTTTCACATAATAAAAGAAAAACAAAATAAAATTAAATGTACCGATTTAGCTCCATATTTTAAATTCGACGTAGGAGATACTGAGATAAGATGTGTTGTTAATGATTGTAGAATCAGTATATTTTGTGAAATAGCTGAATTAAGAAATCATTTGTACGAATGTCGTAAAGTTTCTAAAAGTACGCAAAAAGATGACACAGATGTAATACAACAATTAGTAACTAAAGAGCATAATACAAATACAAACGATGACCAACAGCTTGATGCACAATCCATAGAACGTCGAAAAGAATTATGTAATTTTTTTAATAACGTGGTATCGCGATATTTCAATTTGCAAACAGAGTCTTCTGTAAAATGCAATATTTGTCATAAAGACTACGATGCTAAATCATTACTAAACTTAGAATTTCATTTTGTATCCAATCATTTCGAAATAATAGAAGAAGTACGAAAAGAAATTGAACGTTCTGATATATCATCATATTTTGTATTCGATGCAGGAGAATATTGTCAAGTCAAATGTATTTATAACAAATGTAACACTGTTATAAATATATTTCATGGAATAAATGGCTTAAGAGACCACTTGTACAAATGTCATAATAAAGGTGAATATATAAAAGCTTTTGAAAGTACACAAAACAATAACGTAACAGATGTAATGATACAACAATCAGAAATTGAAGAGAACAATAAAAATATAGATACTGATGAACAACAGTCATGTGAACATTTGAAAAATATAGAATATAAAAAAGAATTATCATGGGAAAATTATCACGGGACCTGTAAGTTAATATGGACGTTCTTTACACCAAAAGAAGAGTCCTCTGTAAAATGTAATATTTGCAATAAATGTTACAAACATGATAGTAAAAAATTAAAGACACACATAAACCACAAACATCCAGAAATAATAGAAGAAATTAGAAACAAAGTTAGAAGTTCCTATTTATCCCCATACTTCAAATTTGACGTAAAATATTCTGAGACAAGATGCATTTTTAATGATTGCATTATCAGTATATTTTGTGGAATAAATGGCTTAAAAAAACATTTAATTATATATCATAAAATAAATAAAAATCATATATTACAAGGGGTCTTAAAAGCAGTAACACCAGAGACGTAATAATACATTTATTAGTAGTTGAAGAGGATAACGCAATATACAAATGTTGATGGTCAGCGGACTGGTGTGAATTTACAAACAAAAAGAAAAATAACGGTGTTTATAAGACAAAATATTGCGAATATTAATGTATTACTGTCTAAATTACTCATATACACATTTAAGTATATGATTAATAACACGAAAAATTAGAACACATCAAAAATTAGATATTTAGTACTTTATCATAATAACTAAAAGTGTATGTAGGTATTGTGATACATTATGCTGGGTTCCGATTCCCACCCAGATATCACTCCATCCTTATTGTTTATCAAACGTTAAACAAGAATGGCATGACACTCGGGGAGCACCCGCGTGGGAATTTAAACACGCCCTTAGATATTTTTGTAAGATTGATATGTTGTTTATAATTTAAGTTAAGTAACATTTTTTTAGTCAAATTTATTTTAGATTAGATAATTACACACAATTTATACCATATCCCCACGAATCAACATCATGATTTTGACGTCGATCGACATCGAATTGACGGTTATTTCTCACTGATCATTCAACATATTAATCAGATTCAAGTAATAAATGTTGCATGTGAATATTCAATTTTTTAGATATTTGAATAATAATAGAATTCAATTTCCTGTTTATAATAATTAATTAAACAATATACGCGACCGAAATATAATTGTGTAACTCTAATTGTGTGTTATTTCTTATTTTCTTACTCTGTATACATCACATATAGTTCAATTGTAACCAAAATAATATGAATAATAACAGAAATGTAATAGGAATCTCTGGATATATAGATTTTGAATTCTATAAATTTTTTGTAGTGAATGTTTACACGTTAAAAGTGAGATTTCTAACTTACTCTTTTGGAGTAAAATTCATTCCAAACAATTTAGAGAGAAAGCGTCGATGTATCAAGTACTAGAAGAATATAAATAAGGACTCTGATCTTTTAAACTGAAAACTTAGATAAATAGGTGCGCTTGACGAGTAACAATTTGCTTTGCAATTATTATGCAATCATGTTACAAAATAAGTAAAATTATTATATAGATATATGCTTTGTTTTTTTAGTAATCATTTATTAGTTATTTTAATGTAAAAAGTTATTAGAATCTTTTTGTATCCATATATTGATGTATCCATTTTTTTATGGTGGTTATGTAACATCTTTATTATATCTGCAACTATTCAAATAATATAACATTCAAATTATTCAGAATAATTAATGTTCACTTACTCAAATTTATAAATTTGAATTATTTGTATAATCTGAGTATTTAAAGAACAAAATTTAAAAGTATATATTATATAATATAATATAATAGATAATATATGTAATATTTATTCATATAATAAATTATGTGTATTATATGTATATTATATGTATATATACGATTTTTTAATTACGTATATTTTACATTTATTATATTCTACAATTTTTATCCTAATATTATTAAAAAATGTTTGATAAAAATGTGAATTAGATATTATTCTTGCATTTATTTGACAATTAATTTATATTCAAAATGTAATTAAAATAACAATTAACGGCAATTTATAGGTAATAAAATGTCATTTTTATAAAAGATGGACATTATTTAATTTTGTTATAATCAATTAATGTACATAGCGATTTATTATAAGATGGAATTTCAGTCAACATGTTCTTTTACATAAAGCTTTGCAATAAACTAAATTAAATTAAATTAAATTAAAATTTATTTATTCTAAATTTCTTTTCTTTGTCAATGACTGCATTCAGCAGAACACAACAGTTTTACAACCGTTTTATTATGGTCTACGTAAAGCATTTAATCTACATATGGAATACAAAAATAATCAAATTGACTGCGTTCAGCAGAATGTTTATTTTGCAACTGTTGGAAATTTTTTTTTCATTGATTAGATTATATTTTTAGATCTAAAAGTATAATCTAATTAATGAAAAAAAAATTCCAATATATTATACCTTTAAATCCAATATATTATACTTATTACTTATACAATAGATTATACTTTTAGATCTAAAAGTATAATCTAATCAATGAAAAAAAAATTTCCAACAGTTGCAAAATAAATATTCTGCTGAACGCAGTCAATGTGATTATTTTTGTATTCCATATGTAGATTAAATGCTCTACGTAATTAGTTATTCTCGACATCTATGACGTTATTGTGAAGCTAGCTCTACGAGCTAAAAATCATTTCAAAAACTCGAACGGAGAAGGAATTAACAAATCGCATTTGAACAATTCGGCTAATTGACCAATGCGATTAGTGAATTCTTTCTCTGAATTTCGGAGCGATTTTTAGCATCGTTTGACACAAAATTTCACAATAACCGCCATTATTAGATATGAAGATATGCGCGAATAACTGCCAACAGCAGGGTGTAGCAGTCTAGCAATAGCCGTATCACGGCTGATTATGGCGCGAAGGTAACGTGGCAACCTCGCGAAACGAACATATCGCTTGTCAATCGTGCTTCCGACGTAAAAAAAACGCTGGAGAGCGACGGTAGAACTAGCATAAAGAGATCTTTACGGATTCGCTGTGTGACAGATATCGCGGAGACATCTGAAATCGTCATCGCAAAACGGTCATGTTAAGTCAAGCGAGCGCTCGCGAGAGCGACCAATCGCGCGAGCGCTTCGCGGATCGAATGGAAAGTGCGATCACGTGTCAGCTGGAGAGCGCAGGCAGGGGCGTACAAAAAGAGAGTCAGGGCCTCTTTCACCAATTTCTGGTTAAATTAATTAACGATCACACAACTCACAAAAGTGCCAACAGCAGTTTAGGCTCACTTCGACCAACTCCGATTAACTTTAATCGACGATTAATCCAAATGCAATTGGTCAATTCCAATGAACTAATATTGATTAAAGTTAATCGGAGCATTGTATGTGTGTGTGTGTGTGTGTGTGTGTGTATGTGTGTGTGTATGTGTGTGGTCGAAGTGGCCACAAACTGCTATTGGTTAAACTGGCCTTTATTTCCTTTCTTTTCCTTTTCTGAGACAAATTGTGTTTAAATTCTCATATTGACAACCGTGATGATTAACCATCAATTAGTGTTAGGCCGGAATCAGACTATGCATTGAAGATTGAGATTGAAGATTGAAAAATTCAAATTTGACCAATCGAAATGAAAGGAGCTAAAATTTTTTTGTCCTTATTGGTCAAATTTCAATCTTCAATCTTCAACCTCAATCTTCAATGAGTAATCTGATTCCGGCCTTAGTCAGAATTGGTGAAAAAGGCCCTTAAGTCGCTCGCGTGTGAAAATAATTTTACGTCCTCAGAAGTGTGCACATATAATTATTCGTATATATAAGGAATCGTACTAAATCTGAATCATGTTTTATCTCTTTCTAATTTTAATATTTAGAATTAGGAAAAGAATTAGAATTAGAAATAACCAATAGTAGGCCGGTATATTCATAGTCGATTCTTATTTCAAAACCGTCTTAAGTAATGTCTTAAGACGCTAATGCGGCCCTCTGATTGGTTCGTGACACCTTAAGACTGTACTTAAGACGGTCTTGAATATAAGATTTGACTATGAATACCGGCCGTAGAGCAAGTGACGGCATTATCCAAGCCAGATCGGTTCAAATCGGCCACGGTCGAAAACGCTGATTGATAGAAATGGACATGCGCGCTACGTATTACGGGTTGCACGCTCGCTACAGTGTTAAAAATTTCATGAAATTTAATATACTTTTAATTTACACAATTTGAACTTAATTTCATGACATTACATTAAATTTAATATATTTATAACTGAAAAGTGTATTCATGTACGTGAAATTTAATGTATTTTTCATGAAAATTTATGAAATTTAACGTACACGTCATTACATTTAAGTGTAACTACTGTAACTTATGGCGAATTCGATTGGAAGAACTAGTGCGCACTGGTGCACATTAAAGCCGTTGTACACTAATTCAATTTAAGTATAACAATGAAATGCAAATATTTCGAATTATGAAATACATATTTTACCTAATAGTACAATAAAATGTATTAAGTATTTCACGATTTAATCGATCTCTATGTTTATTTATAAACATATCTTTACGTTATTTCGTGTACAACGGCTTTAAGGTGCATCAGTGCGCATTGAGTGCGTCCAATCGAATTCGCTATTAATTTTCAGTTAAATCATTCATTACTTTTAATTTCGTTCATAACCACGAGCTTCATTTACATATAAAGAAAGCTCGTAGTCACATTTTTAAAGGCCATCACACGTACAAAAATTTTAGTCGAATCGGAATCGTAAGGTCGCAAGCAAATCGACCAATCACAATCAAAATTAAGATCTCGCACTTTTAAACGCTCGATTATGATTGGCCGATTTGTTTACGGCCTTATGATTACGACTAAAATTTTTATACGTGCAATGGCCTTAACAGTGTAGATACGCCCCTAAGCGTAGGGTAGTAACTGTCAATGGACGATTACTCGGCCAATCGCAGGCGTGCCGCTAGTGAGTGTGACCCGACAACGTTGCCCGCTGGGTCGCCAACACTGGACTCGACACCTCGACAGTCGTCGCTCGGCTGTTCTTTCGTACTCGGTAGTGGATTTGTGTCTGACAGTGGCTGATCAGACTGCCGTGTGATTGTCCACGAGGGCCCGTTCGGGGCCCACGAGAAGACGACTCGTCGAGATCGCTTCGTACATTTAATACCCACGATGACACATTTGGTAACGTCGTCGAAAACGAGCGTTTCTGGAATAAATACGGCAACGGTAATCACGATCGAGACGATAACGACAACGTAACAACAGCGTGCTCGTTTACCACGATAGTGCATTGCTGCTACAACGGGAAAAGGAGAAAGAGAGAGAGAGAGAGAGAGAGAGAGAGAGAGAAAAGTGCGTGTGTGTGTCGGATTCTCGTTCTCGATGCGGATGCGTCGCGTCGTGCACTTTAAACGAGGTACACATACACGCCCGACTTCCAGGAAGCGCGTAGAAAAGGAATAATATTTCATCGAGCGATGCACGTGAGAGGAAAGAAAGAAAGAAAGAGAGAACGCGCTATCGAAGGAACATAAGTGAATCTGTAATTGACCGCACATACGTATCGGCGCGACGTAGAGAAAGCGAGAGAAAGACAGAGAGAGAGAGAGAGGGAGAGAGAGAGAAAGGGGAAAAAAGAACAGGTTACAAGGCAAGCGGGCGCCATTCGGAAGTAACAGTGTCAAAGCACCGAGGCAACGTTTGCAAGTTCTTTAGCGCCGCGCACGGCATCTAGAAGGTGCGATGGGACGTGCGTGCGCGCGTGCCGTCGTCAGCGTGCGTCAAGGTGCGTGAAGTGGCCCCTGTGGTGCGGAGAGTGCGAACGAAGAGTCCGCAGACGGCTGACGGAGTCCCCGTTTGTCGCTTGGCGCGCGAGAGCGCTAAACTCGGGGCTCTCTCGCCTACCGTCTCCGTCCAACCAGCCGAGCCTACGGCCTACGGGCGCGCCTTCTCGCTCTCGTGCCTTCGCTTCGTGAATCGTGTGGAATCGTGGCGTGAGCGCCGACCGCTGGGCTGCTCGATTCTCCGCCTGCTCGCCAGCGAAGTTTTCACTGCGTCGCCGCGCGCACGACACGCTTACGTCTACGTGTGTGTATGTGTGTGTGTGTGTATATGTGCGCGAGAGTACATACGCGAGAACGTCAGAGACGGACGCGACCGGCCCACCGTATATACGTGCCGGAGGCGAAT
>NW_017257882.1:81170-118371 GCF_001594055.1 Mycetomoellerius zeteki | reverse complement strand
AAATAATTCCCAGATATAATGGAGAGACCTGCGTCTACCGTGGACTCGAAGTGATCGGTTGCGAATTTTTCCGTGTGGCGTGTTGTATATCTTTACGGGGAAGATAGAGAAGTGGAGAAGGTGGCGGAACGGAAGAAGGAAGAAGAAGAGGAGGAGGCAGAGCGAGAGAAAGAGAGAGAGAGATAGACAGATTAGGTTAGGTTAGGTTGGGTTGAACTCACGTTCCCCCCTCTCATTCCTCCGCTGCGGCACCACGGCGCTCCATCTCACTTCGATGTGCACGCCCGTTTCCATCTGACTTGTGCACGCCTGAGGGACGAGGACGGCATGGCAGAGAGAGAAGAGAGGTAAAGAGTGCGAGGATAGTGCGCGACTGGTGGATCCGAGGAAAAGCGGTAGAAAAATACAAATGCCGATCGCCGATGGAATTTTGGTCGCTGAATCGACCGCGGCGACCCATCACGAATCCCTCAAAGCTGGCATGTTACGCTTCATCGAGAGACTTTCAGGTTAGCGCGAGATTACACGATTGTTACACACGGCTATCTGGCGTTTCGTCGTGCCCGCGTATCCACTCGTGAATTTAATAGATTGCGAATTCGATCGGAAGTACTCGGTGCGCGTTAAAGCTATTGTACACAAATCAATGTATAAAGACGTGTGCCTAAATCAACCAAGTACGAGAAACGCCAGTTACGATCAAAGTTAGTTGGAGTAATATATCTATATGTACTCTCTAAACTTTTAGAATTAATTGTGTGTGTGTCACTCTGAAGAGTGAAATCTCACTCTTAAAGATTGAAAATTGAGCCACTCTTTTTTCAAGACTGGTTCAATTTTCATTCTTTAAAGTGACACACTCCAAAGAAATTTAAAGATATCGTCAAGCTGGTCTACTTTTACATTAAGTTCATTCTTTTTAGCTGAATTTCTTCCACAGTTCATCTCTTTTCTCTTTTTCTCCAAAGAATTTAGAGAGTATTTAAATAATTTTTATCTTATATATATGATTGCACGCTGATTACTTTCTGTCTTGCAATACAAACTAAAATAATAATATTCATGTGTTTAATATAAATATAGAAAAACGGATTAAACCATGAAATCCTCAATACACTTTATTTGACAAAATATGCAATGGACATCTTACCCTTTAAAACTTTTAGAGTGAATCTTACTCTGAAGAGTGAAATCTTACTCTTAAGGATTGGAAATTGAGCCACTCTTTTTCAAGCTGGCTCAATTTTCACTCTTCAAAGTGAGATTCTATTTCGAAGAAATTTAGAGACTATCGTCAAGATATTCTACTTTTACATTAAGTTCGTTCTTCTTTTTAGCTGAACTTCTTGCACAGTTCTTTTCTCTTTTTCTCTCCAGAGAGAGAAGTTCAGTTGAAAAGAATAGGCCTGTTCTCGAGATTAGATCAGTGTACAACGACTTTAATATGCACTAGTGCACACTAGTGCATGCAACCGAATTCGCTATTACTCGGCACGAAGTGTCGCATAGTATCGTGTCGCGACAGTTTCGCACGAACGTTTCCATTCTCGAGGGCCCCCCCTCAGATCAGACGAAACGGTCTTTCTCTCGACTTCCACCAACACGACGGAGGTGTCGTCTGATCTTACGTGTCTGGAATTTTTGTCCTCGGAATGTTTACAACTTTTTATACGCACCTCTCAAATATGCAGCCCTTTATTGTTACCCATATAACACAGAAGCTTGCAGCAACGTTTTTATAAACGTAGATCATAATCTTTCTCTAATACCTTCATTTCTACCAACGTAGTTTAATTTTAATCTTGGTTCAACTAACTGTTCATCTTTTTCTAGTTCTAAGTATTAGAAAAAGGTAAAGAATAAGTAGAATCGAGATTAAAGTTAATCCACATTGGTGGAAACGGAATAAAAAGAACAGGTCTATTGCTAGAATGTTGTAATATTTCTACAATATTGTTGGAACGTTGCAAATGTTGCTGTAATATTGCTGGAATGTGTGCAATTTGTGTTGTATGAATAAGATGTCTGACTCTTCCCACATTAACTCGAATATATGCTTTAAAAAAATCAAGTATAATCAAGTACAATCACCAGGGAACGCATAGTAATATTATGTCGTAGAAGTAGAAAAAGCGTCTCAAGATCGCTCATATATCTTTATCGTTTTTAAAAAAACGCATTTTTAGCTGTCGTCAACGATAGCTCGAAGATTGTCCAGAGGTACGTTATTATAAATGCCACGTCCAGAAATACGTTATTATAATCTCTCAATGAAATTTACAAGTATCGGTACGCAAGAAGTACAATCTACCGCGCGGTGTTAAATGTAAATGTATGTAGCCAGCGGAGTAGACAGAATAAAAAAGACAAGACGGTAGACGACGACGCTGTAGAGACTTGTGCGAAACGGTGTATTCCCATACGTCTAACGATCATTTCTTTTTCTTCGACCTTCCTTACTCCTTGGATATTCGCGATATAACGCGTCATCGTCGCGTTTTACCGAGTTTCACTAAACTGTCCTGACATTCTTTAAAAGTGACCATAAAATAATAATTGCATGAGATTGTGTTTGTTCATCGCGATGGCATGACTTATCGTGCTTATCAGAATCCGTATTTTTTTATACATTATCGTTCAGTATGAGTCATACCTATAGGTATAAATTTATAAGAGTTAATTATTTTTATATTTTTGCTCTTTTTACTTATATTACTTAAGTAATATTTTTGTGTCAGTATGTATATAGTATGTAAAAAAATATCAATAATTTAAGAGAATATACGTATAACATACCTGGCATAAAAAGTCTAAAGTGAATTTTTTAATTTTCTCGAGATTACTTATCAATGTGAATCTTGATGAAGCGATATATGCAGTTTGTTTGTACACTTCATCGGTTTATTCATCTATTCTGTGCATTAATGATTTTTAAAAATAAAATTAACTTTCAGTTAAAAAAAATGATATATATTTAACTCAAGAACTAAAAATTAGATGGAAAAATGTGTAAAAAGAAATATTCAGATCAGTATAAATCGGTGAATGCAAATGTTTGTAGCAATAAAGTATTCACGATGTCTATTTTTTTGTATATGTGGGAAAAAATTGGAATCTTAAATGTGATATTCACATCACTTAACGTAATACGAGTTTTAATTCCTGCTTAAGTTAATTTTTTCAGCCAAAAGTAATTCAGTACACGAAATTCCAACAGTTAGTGAATAATATCATTTAGAGAGTATAGTAAATTAAAAATAACGCACATCCCAAAAGATATAAAAAACTATGACATATAAAATTGATATCTGAAAACAATAAAAGACATGTATATATTATTATTTCTTTCTAATAATCCTTTTTAAAATATTCTAACATTACACAAGATTAACTCAGTAGTGAAAATAGAACATAATATTTTACTCTGACATGCGAACAATAATTTGAAATTTTTACAAATATATCTAAAACTATCCCCGATGAATTATTATCATATATGCTCATTGCTGGCTTTAATTTATATTAAAAAATTACGCGAAGTAATTGCATGAAGAGAACCTTGTTAAATTATTTAAATCTGCGCGTTTTAGACTAAAATAGGTAAAACACAAGAGACAATGTGTATTTCTGATTCTAATAAAAAGAAATTAGAGAGACGTGTATTTATATGTCGTATTTATATGCCAACGTAAGATCAAAAAGAATTAAGATATAGAGAGCATTGAAAAAGAGATAATAATTACGATAAGCGATTGTAGAAAGTAAATTGCGAAGTACAGTAAATTAATATTTATTTCGGGGAGGTGTTAGTTTTACTTTTTATCACACAATTGAAATGAAATTGATCATTGCCTTCGAATAATATTTATAATTTTCAAATCTTATTGGTTTAAATTTCACTAAACTTTCGACGAAACTTGCATATCCATGTGTATATCCATAGATAAATATATCACTCTTATGGTGTTACAATGTTTCGTCATTTGATTAGTCTTGTTTGAAAAAATATTTTTGAAAAATTAGAAAAATTAATCACCATGATAGCGTTAATTTGTACATATGGACGATATAACAATTTTCTAATTTAATAATTGTGAACGTTTTCTTTAACATTATACCAAACATTTCTAAAAGTAGGTAATAGAATTTTGAGACAATCAAAAGCAAAATTTGTTTCAAAATTAAAAATTTTTTATTTAAAATTATGTTCGAGGAAATTTGAATTTTAATATGAATTCTTTGAAAATTAAAAAAAGTCAACGTTCTTTAATAGACGGTCTAATTTGCTCAAAAGATAATGTAACAATTTTACAGTATCTATAACATTAATCGGAAATCTACATTCTTATCCGTGCAATATCGCGTAGATATCGCATAGATAAGAATGTAGATTTCTGATTAAATGTTAGATAATAAGATAGTGACGTAAAACTGTTATATATTATATTAACACAATAATAAATATCGTTACCTTTTGAGCAAATTAGAACGTCTACTGAAGAACGTTGACTTTTTTTTAATTTTCAAAGAATACATATAAAAATTCACATTTCTTCAAACGTAATTTTAAATAAAAAATTTTAGATCTTGAAACAAATCGCAAAACTTTTTAATGTTTCAAAATTCTATTATTTTTAGAAATGATCGGTATAATGTTAAAGAAAAACATTCAAAATTATGAGATTGTTATCTATAACGTCTATGTACAGAATACAGAATGAACTGAAATAATAATGCTAAAATATTTCAAGATCTATAAAATGATTTGATATCTCTTAAACCCATCGTTAAAATCTTATTTTTAAAACTTTATTTCTTGTTTTTGCTCTCTTCTCTCTTTTTATATCATTTTTTATATTTGTAAATTTCAATATAAATATACTTATTTTATATATTTTAAATATTATAAATTTTTATGTATTTTTTAAAATATTCTTATTCTCTCTTTGACTTAAACTTGGATAAACTTAGACTTAAACTTAGACTTGCCTAAAATAATATTAAAATATTTAAAATAAGATTGTGATCCAAATTTATAAGCTAATTTATCAACTTAATGAAATATCGTGTAAGTTTTGCTTTTCAATTCTCATGATTATTTTATGCACAGTATAATTAATAATGCTACTAAAAATACATATAATACATCCAAATATATGTACAAATATATCTATGCTAATTTATGAAAATTTGCCGCATATATTTTCACTGTAATGTGATAAAATTGCGTTACGGATTTCATTAAGCTTATTTTTGTATTGATATAACATATAATAGTATTAAAGTTATTAAATTTTAGGGATGTTCAATATTGTGTCAATTACATATTTGAAATATTTATAAATATACGATCAAATGTTCTTCTTTTTCTCAGTTCCGCATCTCCTATAAATGCAATATTCTACCTTATTTCCATTCAGTCACGCAAACAACTTACCAATTTTTACAATTAAATTACTTGCATAAAAAGATAAAATACTGATTAATTTTATATTTTATTTATCTTTTTGTTCAGATAGTTATTACAAAAAATATTGTTGCAATAAAAATGCAGTGTACATATCGCATATGTATCAGTATGAAAACATATCTTCAGGATTTAATCACTGCAGTTACGATAACGTAAAAATCCTTATTGATTTTTAAAACTTGGCAGGTTGCTTCGATAGGTACAGATAAATAAATCGATAAGGATGCACATACACGATATGTTAAATCGATCCTTCCGAAGCATCGCGTGACCGACCTTGATTTCATCAAGTTCTCGTCGTTCAAAGGCTATTCTTTAGAGCTGCACCTACGCATTTATATGCATATCTCTCCCTCCATCACCGCCTTTCCCAATGCAAAAGCTGTAACCTACAAGTAACTGCAGTGTAATTGAAAATCGAGAAATCGTGTTTGATCGGACGTGAGACATATCGTGCTATTTCCGACTGTTGGGAACTATATTGGTATCTATAAAATATCTATAAAAGCGAACGTTGATTTTCTATTTTGAAAAATCGCAGTAAGATTTTCCAATTGTAAAACAAATTCGTATATATTATTTTTATTCTTTAATATTAATATTAGAAATATGTGCATATTTATTTGATACTTTTTTAAAGAATAATACGATATATTCAATCGTGATATACAAAGTGATCACAATCACATGATATACAAAAAATTATTCAATATCGCTATTATTTTACCTTTGTTACACTGAAAAAAATGTATTAAATTTTAATAAATAATTGTTTGAATAGTACTAGTATAACATTTATAAAAGATTAATATTTGTTAAATAAAAAATTTAATAAATAAATCAAATTAATGGTTCTTGTATCAAATAAATATGTTTACATCTAAGTAAATATTCAACTGGCACTATTCAAACAAATATTTATTAAAATTTAGTACATTTTTCTCTCGATGCACACAAACACACTTCCGCCTCTCTTCATATAAAATATTTTTTTTCTATGAAATATTAATTATATTTAAATTCAGCGAGTAGAAAATGTAGATTCAATCCGACTACTTCATTAATCCATCAGCCAATCGGATATAGATATTTGGTTCATAGCGGCATATAACAAGCCGCTTGATGTGCAAAGACGCCAATAAGAAAGGCGGATGGGCACACAGGAGGGTGCCTGTGCAGTTTGGGATAATATGACAAAGATTGGGAGGCACGAGACGATAGAGGGCGAGAGTATGGACAGACATAGAAAAGCCAGGTGTTTCGTGGCATAGGACGAGACCACCCCCTGCCTGCCTCTTTACTCCCTCCTTAAGGGACCAACCGTTCGGCTTGGGACGGCTCGACTCGTGTCTCCTTTTTCTCTGATCCTGGTTTATCCATAAATTCCGCTAAGCGCTTTACAATATTTCATCTTATTGAAATCCTTATTTATTGATACATTTTTATTCGTTACAATAAACACATTATAATAAAAATACATAATGAAAGCTAATTTTCGTAAATGTCAATCAATTAAACAAATTAAAATAGGAGAAAAAAATTGTACCAACAATTTATAACAGTATTTTGTATTATCGTAGAATCTTAAATATCATAGTTTTGCTATAAAGCAAAATTCTTTTTTTCTGCGATAGAAAGTTGTGACTTTACGTTCTTATACCGACAATTGTTGGCTGTGTGACAAATTTGAATGAGTTGTACGTGCCAATGTAAAAATTCTTAAACCTTTCTTTTTCATTCCATTATTATCGAATAAATTCTTCGGCACAGCGGGCTACGGTTCTTCACTCAACTGCTAGAAAATTCCAACATTTTGCAGGCTTCCATATCTGCACGCACCTACCATTTCGATTTTATTGAGAATCGATATTCGGCGTAAACCCTGGTATAATAAACGGCTGAAGTTTTCATATTTTATCTCTGGAAATACACCCAGTTTAATAAAATCTGATGACAATTTTAAATCGTTATATTATTCTTGGAAGTTTTTCCTTATTTAAACATTTATATTTTGCAATTTAACAGACAGATTTGTATTTTTATTTCATAATTATTTTGTACGACGAAAAAATTTGTCGAAAGATATATATGTTTTACCAGAGTTACTGAGTAAAGTTACAAACGAGATTTATTTAATACATGACACTTTTGTGCTCGAAAGTTTGAAAAGAAAATACGTGATCGAAACCAAAGGTTCTATTCTTTCTAGAATACAAAAATTTTTCTATACAAATATTTATTGATTGGTCATCATGGTGTTATTTTAGGAGAGCTTTATCTTGTGAGAAATCCAGAAAATCACCGACTACAGTGAAAAGAATTATAAGAATATCAAAGTACTCATGATCTCTAAAAAAAATATTTACTTATTTATAAAATAATACTATTTGTTATATATTACATATCAAAATGTTTTATACATTACATTTATATATAGTATTATAGTTATAGATTTGTATTTGTAATTAAAAAATCTTTCATACTATAATATTATATTCACTTTTTATTATGTGAATGCTTTGCATTGTACAGGGTGATCGTTATTTTTATATAATGAAACGATTGTAAAGAAATATGCAGTACTATTAACGCATTGAAATTATTGTAAATAAGCATTATGTGTTGAATAATGTTAAATATTTTAGAACACGAAGTGTCTAATATTATAACATTTAGACTCAAAGAAAAGGAATATGATATAAAGAACATAAAGCAAATGTGAATCTGAATAATCATTAAATCGCAAGCTAATTAGATTATTAATTTTTTATTATAAAATACTGAATTGAATATTTTTTTTTACTTAAAATTTGATGTGGAAAAATTGCAGAACTTTTGGAAAGATAAAACACTTAACATTCTCGCTTGGTCCATAGAGAATCAAGAGAATCCTTGGGAAGTTCTCTCTTTAATCTTCCTACCGTCCAATTATTTCAGGTTGATTGTACTGCAATAATGTCTACTAGCAAATATGCGCTCAACCGATCAAACCTTTCAAGCTTTTTGTCTTCTTTCTCGTTTAACTATAAATCATATTCATTTATCATCGATTTACCGGTGAACAACTCTTGTTTTTTGCTTTTTTAAGTTTATTTTATAAATTAATTTTTTTAATTATTAAGTAATTTTTAGCAATTTTATCATATTGGATGTATTTTAATCGTTAATTTATAACATATTTGTATAAACGCAGATTTCTCGGATTGATTTATTTATTTATTTGCGTTAGTAATGAATTTTGTACTGATGAAGACTCGAACCGAGAATCGAAACGTTTACCTATTGTTTAATAAATTTTGATTTAATTTACATTCGAACATCCTGTGTTGGCTCTTATTGGCATTATATACATTATTTGATTTAATCATTTGTCTATAGTTAATTGTTCAAAATGAATTTATTTATAATCGAATCGTTTAAAAGTTTACGGTCTTTTAAACAGTTTACTAAAGATGAAGCTTCAACAACTTTTAAGATACCGAAAATTCATTTGCATCAAAGAGTACGTCGAGATTGAAACCAAAGTTCTATTCTTTCTAAAATACAAAAATTTACCGATTGGTTATCGTGTTATTTTAAGAGAACTCTGTCTTGTGAGAATTACAATGGTATATTATTTTGATTCAAATATATCCAATAAAATTGTTTTACTTTAAAATCAGGCATAATTATTTCTTGAAATTATTTTTTATGAAAAATAGAAACAACATTATTGTTACTACAAACGAATTATTAACATTATTTTCGTTAAAACTTCGCTTTTAAAAGCAGATAAGTTCACAAAGGTAAATCTGATGACGAATGACGAGAAATGGACATTCCTAAAAGCACAGGAATTCCGGAAAACACCTCTAACAACGAAATTGGAAATTTGATTGCTTTATGAGACTGCGATCTGTCATCATTTGCATCATTTGTATTGTGGAAAATAGCTGAAATGGAAAGCATGGACAAGTTACCTACATCGCGCCGGAATATCTTACTTTCGCCCATAGCACAGCTGGCTATCGTTATTGTAGCAGATCAACTGAAGTCCCATTGAATGCTCCCATTTATCAGTTTTAGATGTCGTGGTTCGAGTCATGGTTCTTTTCTTTCGACCGAAACAATTACCCTTCGCTTTGTGATTATTATTGAAATACCTAGAAAAGAATGCTGTTTTTGCCAATCGTATTATTATTATTAGCGTCACTTTGAAGTCACCGATGGTTCAATCAGTCGTATTTTAATGATTAACTATAAGACACGTTAAAATACGTGGGAGAGATTTTATCATTAAAGGTATATATATTATTATTAATGATTAAAATAATATGGTGTCATAATTTACGTATTATTAAAAATAAAAACGATAGTATAACATTAATAAAAAGAAAACTTGAAGTAGAGGTGAGTCCATGTTAAGTCTTGATTGATTATTTTCTTGAAATAACGCGATATTGATAGTAGATAAAGTTACGATGACAAATAATGAATCGCGATGCAGCAAGTGGCGCGAATGGGGCCGCGTTACATCTTGTATCGCGTAAATAACAGGACGTCGCATACGTGAACATTTTAGGTAAATCGATCAATTTTGTGATGAAAAAATGATCGAAAAGTACACGTGTTTTACCGCCTGTACGGGCGCGGCATGCACGACAAAAAAAACCATAATCGCGCACAGGAGGAACCATCTGCGGCTTCGAAAAGCATGATGCGGACCATGTGCCGGCTGCCAACGATACTCAGCTTGCGTAGCTCACCGCGTTAAGTCGACTGCTCCAAATCCGCCTTCTATATTATATGTTACATTGACGAAAAATCCAAAAAAAGAAAACGAAGAAATGTTATAACAAACGCGGTAATATTCAAAAATAATTCGCTCGCACATCCATTGACATTAAAAATAACAGAAACTGACGTGAAAAATCGATTCTGCTATTCAGGACATGTATTACGAAACTATTCGGAATGGGTTCCGATAGGAATTATTCCGTTCTTCTCAGAAAACTCAATAGTAACCTAGGGAATAATCGAGCAATTCCAATCGGACTCTATTCTGGGTAATTCCACATATACGTATTCAATTTTATTCTCTGCCAGTTTATGTTGATAAATTGATAACTTATCAAATTAAAATTTTGCACTATCAACAAGCAAGATAAAGTTGTTTAATGATCTAATTCCAGTGATTTTGTGTTATGTTCAATAATTAATAATATAATATGTTAATGCACAGGCATACTTCACCTGAAATTGACTAAAAAATATTTTTCGTCAGCTTTTTCATATTTCTTGAAATTTAATTTCATATTTCGAAATTTAATTTGAAATCAAATTCGCCTTTTTCAATCGCTTGTAATCCATAGAATTGTTGATACTGCGAGACATTTTCGATTTTTTTTTTAATTGATCAAAGAATCTGTCATCTGATAATTTTGAGAGATTTCCTTGTTCTCTCTCTCTCTCTCTCTCTTTTTCTGCACTTAGGATGAAAAGGAGGAGGAAGGTGGGCGCATGTACAACAAGATTTGAAATCTCATTGAGGTCTACTTTCGCGAAAAACTGTTCGATTTAATGAATGGCATGTTTTCAGCTTTCAGATTTAGTACCGTATGCGGCAGGCAGAAACATTTGCGTGAGAATATAGTGAAATCCGGAAGTAATTACCGCGCAGTAACCGGCTTTGACGCAATCGCGCGAATGTGAGTGACGTATCGCTTATATTATACATTTTCAGCGATTCATCAATCTTGCTCATTTTTTCGTCGCTTTGTATTATTTGACTGCGGTAAACATGAAAAATAATAAATCACTACGTGTATTTAAAAAATTAAAGCTAAAAAAAATTTTGTCGTTATATATCTCTTCTGTTGTCAGTTAAGCCACATAATTTTCGCTCCCGAATATTCATTATTCTGAGCATTTAATGATATTTTCCAAATGCGAAATTCTATTGGGAAGGGGGAAGGAGGGGAACAATTTTCTCAATCATCAGCAATCACGTTTTCATACACAGACTGCACGTATGCTCGTGAAGGAAATTGTGCGTTTCACTCCACCGTTCTACATCACAGTCGTTTTCAACACAATTTCGATCGAAAATCTCAGAACGATATCGCGGAGATCTAATTTGATTTAATTTGATTATGTGACACATTGTAAAGCGATATTATCAATAATATACGTAAGAAGGGTGGTAGAAGTGGGCGCGTGCCAGGGTCGATCGGGACATAATCGCTCCGCGATGCGAGCGTTGCGAAAAGCAGGTAATGGCGTTGAAGTGCATTCGGCAGCTGCTCGCCATGAATACCGACATGAATACCCGAGGTGGACGAGGTGGACATGTGCGATCCCGTCTTCTTTAGACACATGGCCCCGCCTATGAGTGCCCCCGAGCTCTATCGAGTGGAAAAGATACGTCCTGTTCTAGTCCAGCGTTATATTATCGAGAGCGCGTTGCTTTTTTATCTATATCATCGATCGGCACGACCCTTCCTCTCTATTCCTCTCGATACGCGTCTCGATTACTATCCCTCTTTAAGCAAGAAGAAAAGAGAGAGGAAGAGTTGAAAAAACTTCGAGAGCAAAAAATTATATTTCGTATCTTGGGGGGAATCCTTTTCCCCTCTTTAGGGAGGGAGGAAAGGGGGGGAAGAACTTCGCTACGCAAACATACATTTGTCAAAATCACGCAGAAATCAGTGAGACATCATCAACGAATGATCGTTTTCTTCCGGCTCGCACGGAAGATGATCGATCGAGATACGGATTAACGTAGCGTGAAAAACGATTATAACCGAATAGCAATTACGGATCACTTCCGATCCGACGATTTCTGTTGATGATATCGTTAGACGTAGATCCGTCAGCCACCTGGCAGAAATTGGCTGCGCGCGTTTTCAACCTTGTACTTTGAAAACTGCGATACACTTCGCCATTGCGCGCAAATTTTATCATGAGACTCGTGTTTCGAGTATTTTGTTCAGAATAAGGTTCGGTTCCATCAATGCGATGTAACAATAACTTACTACTCTTTATCTTTTTGTAATCCTAAGAATTATGTCTGTAAGTTATCTTTAATCTTGATTTAACTTATTTTTTATCTAGTTCTAAAAGTTAAAAAAGGAAAAAGAGTAAATTAAATCGAAATTAAAGTTAATCTATATTGGTAAATGGACATTAGATAAACAGTAAGTAATCGAGTTAATC
Organism: Mycetomoellerius zeteki; assembly: GCF_001594055.1. Lineage (NCBI taxonomy): Eukaryota > Metazoa > Arthropoda > Insecta > Hymenoptera > Formicidae > Mycetomoellerius > Mycetomoellerius zeteki. The sequence goes on along the minus strand of NW_017257882.1, from coordinate 105,707 downwards.
TTACAGAGGTGGAACCGGACCTTGGACCTTGATGAGAGTTTACTGGCCCAAGCCCAGTAAACGGGAGAACGTTCTTGTTTCCTCGTCGACATATCTCTCGGAACTTATAAATTTTCGTGTTTGGACGAGTCGCAGCTGGTGCGGACCGGTCTCACTGCTATTCGGGACCCTTCTCTATCCGGAAAATTTCCGCTTCCCCTCTTTCTCTCTCCCAGCTTTCTTCCTTCGTCCATCGGTAGCTGCAGCTTTCAAAAGATACGTGACTCTAGGCACACCCAAGATTTCTCGCATATATGCTGTCTAAGAATCTTGAGACTCGTTATCCGATGATGTAGGATATATAATACAGTGCAACGTCCTATGCTTTTGTAAATAGCCGAACAATTGTGCCACGACTGATCACGACTCTATTAAAAAATCAATCAACATTTAATGTCAAATTGAAAATAATATAATCGATGAGTGAGAGAGAGAGAGAGAGAGAGAGAGAGAGAGAGAGAGAGAGAGAGAATTGAAGATGACAATAATATTAACTTTGTTGACGTCATTCCCTTTTTTGCTTTGTAAGCTGACGTAAATAAATTATTCTATTCTATTAACTTTATCAATCTGAGATATCATTTAAAACATTATACAACTTTTTAAATCAAACGTAAAATATAATAATATTACAATGTAATTAAGTAAAATAAAAGACGTAGTTTGAGATAGCTCAAAAAGAAGAAAGAGAACAAAAAAAAACAGGGATATTAAGAGACAGATAATAAAAAGTTTTGATAGTTAACGTTGATCCTCGTTTGCTTTCGTTAAAACTAATAATTTCGAGCCCTTTTGTCGACTGATATTGCCAGAATCAATATAATTTGACAGGATTTTCAATACTTTTAAAAGAGTCTGGTTGCATTAATTGGAATTCTGATTGTAAGTGGAGAAATTTTCTGATTAAACTTATTATAATTGTAGTTGAGATAACCAGAATTCTGATTGATATGATCAAAATTTTCTAGTTCGTTTATTTTTAATCAGAAAATTGTTCTCGGTGTAATTGACCCTTTATTCGCGTTGTTAAACTTTGTCATTAAATTTTGTTTTTTAAATTCTAAATTGAGATGAATTTTTCTGAGATAAAAATACGCAGAAATAAAAATGACACGTTATTTGTTAAAATAATTGTTCGCTGTGCTCGAGGCTGGAGCGCACGCGAGTCTGCAAGCGTAAGCGGACGTTGCGCTGAAAAGCATGCAATTAGAAAATAACCTAAATTCAAGGCGATTCGCGATTCGCGTTAAGAATTATTTCACCAGTCGGTCGAAACGAGGAGAAACTTGAGCTCGGAAGGCGACACGACCAGCAGGGAAATGGCCAATTATTAGAAGGAATTGTGTGGGTCGCACTTAAAGTCACTACTGGTTAGGACAATACGCTTTATGTCTTTCCCTCTTTATCGTCATCATCTATTTCGTCTGAATTAGCACAAGAAAAACGTAACGTTACGTATAAACGCGTCGTTTTCACTCGTTTATTCGACGTGAGAAATTGCCTCGCATCGCGAAGCAAGGACTCGAGATAACGGAGATATTGCGGTATAAATGGTGTATTTGCAATCACATACCGGATATCTATCGTGCATTTATTTATTTATAATGTACCTGATGCCAGGACGTCTCTCTCAATCGCTTTCGATCTGATACCGGACCTTGAAAGGAACGTGAAAAGTATCGACACAGTGACTAGTCGCGATTGAATATTTGAACGGCGATTGACGTCAGACTTGACGTAGGATTTCGCACTCGTATTATGAATAACGCGTCGCGTGTGTAACACCTAGAAAATCATTTCAATAGTCTTCTCCTAATGACAAAGGTAAAACAGTACATCTATTATTTACACAGTCCGTATCGCCATCCGTCGTAAATTAAAATCCGGATGAATCACGATAGAAACACGTGCGTGCGATAAGATTCCTCGAGAAAAGGTGCGTCGCCGATGGTGCTTAGATCCGATTGCTCCGACTTTCTACTTAATTCTAATTTTCGGATAATACGTTAATAGAATATACATATGCTTAGTACAACTTTTTTTTTACACATAAAACAAGCAAATTAGATCGATTTCTTTACTATATTTACGGCAGTTATTACATATAAAAGAATAAGATTGTTATACATATATCATGTATTAACTACACGTATAATTGTTAATTAGATGTTAATTTTTATTTATATCTTTATATTTATTCTTTTTTATCTTTATTGTTACATCTCTATATTTACATCTTTACATACAGAAACGACATGCGTATTTTAGCAGATTTTATTTAATTGCCGATATATATATTTTTTTTTTTAGCAAAACCGTTCTTTCTGTGTATTGTAATGATAATTCTACTAAATTTATATGTGCTCTATACATGTAGTCTATACATATATTTTACTACGTATAGACCTAAAAGCTTCGTTATAGAACGTTTAAACTGGTTAGAATGTTAAAACTTTTTGCAGTATTGACATTAACGTTTAAGCGTTCTACATAATTATTTTTATGATCCAACAAAATTATTTTTAAATCTATATCTAGCTTTTTAGATGCAAAACTGCTCTTTCTTTTTTATATATGTTAAAACATCGACAATATTTATTCTGTTGTCATTCAATAGTCAACATTTGTGCATTGATTATTAAGAATGAGAGTCGAAATTAGTGAATCCTATTTATCATAAATATAAATATTACTTTATATTATTAAGTTATTGCACATTTCATGTGAAATTTTTTAATGAAACTTTTAGAACGAATTGCAGTAATCTTGTTTAACATAAATTTTATTTAATTAAAATTAGCAAATACAACATGCTTTTCTCAATATGTTACGCAAACGCGTTTATATTCTCACTATAAAATCTGAATTTCTGGAAAAGAGCGATGAATTCCTAGAAGACACTTTCGACTAAAATGGTAGAGTTTCATATTACAACTAGTTCAATATTATGACAGTTGTTGCGACGTGGCGACGGTGACGTGTGATCGTGTATCGTCATGAAGCAACATAACGCCACGTATATATTTATATATATTTGTATATGTATTTACTGATGCTAGTCGTCTTATTTATTTCACCCTACTTGAGGAAAAATTGAGGAATAACCACCAACGTAGACCACCAACAGTTATTCCAATCTTTTTTAGGTGAAAAGTTCGCTTTGGTATGCTCTTTGTTAGCAAGCCATTGAGCGGATCGGCAATTGTCGTAGAACCCATTTTTCGTCACACATTACACACACAATCTCGTGTAAAAAAAAAGAATCCCTTTTATCTTGTACAAAAAGTCGAGAAGAGAATTGTAAACTTCCAATCGACATGCTATATTTTTTTAGTTTATGGGACCCATTTGTCTAACTTTTCCATTTTCTCAATGACTCGCACGTGACGAGAAACAATTGAATAATGCACACTTAGACTCGTATTCATAGTCAGACCTTACATTTAAGGCTTTCTTAAATTTATCTTCAGATCTTCTACGAATTATTTCATTGGCTACTGAGCATCTAAAGATAAATTTAAGGAAGTCTTAAGTACAAGGTCTGACTATGAATATGGGCATTAGTTTTTCTGCGATATCTCATACAGTTTGACGTGTATCGGCTATTTCGCTGAAGTCTACGACTCATCGCTGTCAGTGACTTCTTGAGATTGATTCGTTTTCAAGGCTTATCTTTCGATCGAAATTTTTCAAACCAACACATGCATTACTCGTTCGTTAACTGTGTCTTTTGCGAACCGCATTGATGTCGCATATTCGGTACGATGGAATTAGATAAGTGTTATGTATGATATGACAGTAGGACCAATAAAAAAAAATCGTCTCTAAATGCACGATCAATAAAAAATCGAGGACAAAAGGTCCTAAATGCAAGCGTCATTACTTTGCACATCTTCGGGAATACAACGCCTTGTCTATTTCTATCATAATATTCGATTATATCGTATTCAAGTTGAACCTAACTGGGAAAAATTACATTTTTTTATTGATGTATTTCTCTGCCTGTTTCCCCTCCTCCTCCTCCTCCTCTCTCTCTCTCTCTCTCTCTCTCTCACTTTCTTTCTAAAAAAAGAACCCATGCAAAACTATTGTAATACTATTATAATACGATGATAAAGCGACAGCAAGCGATCGAATCGAAAAGAGCGCACTTTACGTTGAAAAGCGAATCCAACCACGGCCCAACAGCCGTCCCATCCTGCCTGTCATCAGGCCTGGTGGGCCCGGTGGGGCCTGGTGGGGTTCGTTAGATCCCGAAGTCTTCACCCGAGATAAAACACATTATAAACGGCCGCCCGGACGGGTATCTGGTTTCAGGGAAGCGGCGGCACGTGCGCCGGAGTTCGGGCCCAGGTGGTGTCGCCCGTGTTGCCGAGGAAACGCAAGAAGGAGAGGTCAACGATAGGGGATGCCGCGAGGCGAGCGAGATATCAGTCGAGGAGATTAGCTCGACGGTAGCGAGGAGCAAAGTTCCCTGCGACGACAGCGGGGTCGCCGGTCGCCACTATCATTCGCCGCCTTACCTCTGTCACCGTCATTATCGTAGTCATCGTCATTCATCGTCGCGTCAACGATACCACCATCGAAGGGACATCGATGACGTGGGCAGCGACGGCGATTGCAACGATAGCGGCGACGACGATAGTGGCGATGACGACAGGAACGAGGCCATCGAGAACGATGAGAATGACGACGATGACGATGACGATAACGGCGAAGAGGAGGAGGACGATAAGATGTGCCTCGACCGTCTCCATCCTCGTCTTCATCGATTCTATGATCGGCGATCTCGCGGAAGCGGCGACGTTGACGCCGAAGTCGGGGTCCATCGAACCGAGACGACTATCGTCCATCCTCTCGCACGAACCTCGCCTATCGCGACCACCGCCGTCGCTAACCCCTCTGTCGTCACTGCCATGGCGAGAGGATGCAAAATTCCGCCTTACCTCACGACTATACTACTTCTTTCCTACACTCTCTTCGGTATAGCAGGTTGGTATCAGCACCCATTGTACTCGACTCTGTACTGTATCGTTTAGCAGCTTAAAGGAACAAATTATAAATTTTACAGAGTATCCTTAAATTGTGTTTATACTCCTTATTTGCATTTATAAGCCACGTTACAATTTGGCGGTCGCTATATTATTGGGAACAACGAACAAGAGAAGAAAGAGAGAAACGCCCATGGAAATAGCGTGTACTTAAGGAGGATAAATTATCGTTTCGTATTACACGGTGAATCAGTCGCCCGTGTTGCGTTCTTCGCCACTTGTTACGCTCGTTGCGCCACAATCTTACAATCTGTCTTTTTGTCTCTCTCTCTCTCTTTCTCTCCTTTTTTTCTTTTTTTTCGTTATTTGCGGACAAGGCAGACAAAAGTACTGCCGTACAGAATATTTCCGTGCCGAACGGAGCCTTCGCCCTCGCGCGACAAAGCGCTCATTTTATGCGCGACTTATGCCAGACGATACGAGCAAATGTGTGTAATGTAATAGTACTCGCGCGTCACGTTGCACCTGGTCCCGACGTAAAACCGTCGAGATAATCGACGTGGAGTATCGTTATCCGTTTCCCTGTTCCTCACGCCTCGCTCGCGTCACGCTGCAATTACAAAGGCCAACTTTTGGCGTATGCCTGTCAAACACGCTTATCTGCCCCGCTCACATCTGCATTCAGTCTCTATCTCTTATGCCCAATTTCTTCATTTTCAGATAAGTTGCGGATAACTTTATCCAGGAGGTATCTCCATTGTAATCTGAGAGATATCTCCTGGATAAAGTTACTTAGAGGTGAAGAAATTGGGCGTTGCCGCAAAGATGAAGCGACTGTGACAAATTTGAATAACAACGAGATGTAATGAGATATTTCAATCGTAAACTCAAAGATTACTTTTAGCTGTGAAATCTTAACTACGAGTAAAGTTGAAATGATAAGAACGGTAGAAAGAGAGACAGAGACCGCCCGCGAGTTTCTCGTAAGGGAAAGATAAAACGCCGCGCCTGCTCGATAAACTGGAGCGTACGGAGCGTGAAGCGTTGTTGGGGTATGGAAACGGCAGATTGTAAAATTACAACAGGTGACGGACAGCAGCCACGCGCGGGACAGATGCAACCATCGCCGCCTTAGCTGTACTTTGCAGCTTTGTGTACAGTCTCGCGCCTGCGAGATGCACGCGCTCTCATCCCCCTCCGCCCCCTCCTGCCTCGCTTCACCTCACTTCATCTCACTTCATCTCACCTCGTCTCACCTCACCTCTCTCCTCTCCTCTCCTCTCCTCTCCTCTCCTCTCTCACTTCTCCTCTCCTCGCCTTTTCGCTAGGGTGGCCACCGCTGCCGGTGCCGCTGCCGCGTGCGTAGATGTTTGGAAAAAAGCGAGGGTGTGAGTAGAAGAGCGAGGAAGAAGCACGACCCCATCCATTGTGTTCAACGAACCTGGAAAAACCGACAAAATTCCTGAAGCGCCTTAGTAGCTTATTCGGTTATTCACTCGCGCTCTCTCTCATCTCGATAATGGGACCAAATGCTTCTATAGGATCACCAGTCGTTAAAATTATCTCCGATATAACTGATTATCTACCACGGGGTGCGAAATTTGTCTATACTAATAATAATAGTAATGGAAAAAATAAGAACTGTAATATAATTACTTTTGTAATGGGCAAATCTAAAATTGTTAAACTTGAAATCTTCTCTGGTGAAACTAATTTATTGGCATGCGCGAAAAAATAAAAGCGATACCCATGACGTGTAATGTAAAAGTATCTAATGATTGTTGTATGTTTTATTGACAGACGCTTGCTCGTCACGTTCAACGCCAAAACCGAGGCCGCCGACGCCAACGGATCGGCCGAATATCACATTCCACATGTACACGTGTCCACCGGATTACGCAGAGTGGTATTGTTTGAATGGCGCCACGTGTTTCACCGTAAAAATTGTCGACTCTCTTCTATACAACTGTCTGTAAGTACGAGTCTATCTTTTTTGAAACTAGGTTTCAAAGCCCCAGTACCACTAACCGTCAATTCGGACAATGAACTCGGGCGAAAATTCCATCCGCGGATTTTCTACGAGTTGAAATTTTCGCGGACTATGGCACGACAAACGGAATCCTGGAAAATCTCTCGACATTTATGCGAGAACGCGTACAGGAGTATTGTGACTCCGCTCTCCATCGGGCGCCTTACTGTGCGACGCGGCCACGAACAATCGTGGCGGTTCCGGGCGAAAGAACCACCCAGAGGGAAAGACGGCATCACGGCACCATTCGCGTCGTATACCCGTTAATCTGTGACTACGCGACCTGGGCACGTACGCTGAAATTCCTGTCGATTCGTGTTCGGCTGACATTTTTCCCAAACTACCAGCATTTTTTTTTTACTAGCTCTATCGACGTTTTCTCTTGATGTTTTTTTTCTCTTTTCATGTACGATAATTATCATTTAATAACGATTCGATGCATTTGCGAAATTAATGCTGAAAGCATAAGCGTCGAGCGAAGTTGAATTTAAATATCGCGAGAAGGGAAAAAAAGATCTATCGAATAATTGGATTAACATCGGAATAGCATCGAGGAGTGCAGAGCACATCGTGCTCACTCAACCTTACTATTTCCCACGGTGTTTGCTTTGTCGACCGCGATCTGCCGTTTGAATCGAATCGTTCGTCTCTCATCTCGCGCTTGTCGCGTTCGATTTGAATTAATCTAACAATCACATTTTCTCGAATTTTAAAGTATCGTGTAGCAGATTTTGTCAAAAGCAATCTAATAATAAAAGGAGCTTGTAACCCACGAACGTTGACATCAATGAGGGATTGTGATATAACTCTATAAGTGAATACTCAAGAACTTCTACACTAAATTCTATGCTAAATAATTGCAATTGATTGCTTACAAGTATAAATGAAAATTGAATAAAAGCGAAAAGAAACTTATATTGCGAGAGATATTAGTTGACAAAATCGTGATAAATTGAAAACAAGAATAAGAGAAATAATTGTCAGATTTTATTTCTTTGAAAATTTGGTTGTATTGTATTGTTTTGTGAATACGCTTCGTTTGAACTTTACACAAAGTTAATGTTTCAACATGTTATTTATTGTTAGAAAAAAGTTGTGCAGATTAATTGTGTTTATCGCATTTGACATAAGTTTAACAATGCAACAAAATAAAATGTATTTTCGGCACATTATGTTTTACTGTTACTATAAGGATGATACCGCAAACAAACCAAAAAGAAATGTGCGATGTATAGTTGAGTATAGAGATGCTGTAAACTGGAGCATAAATATTCAGCGTTAATTTTGATTTAAAGTGCATCTTTTCATGTAAAAAATTTCTCTGTCGAAAACGTTCTGGAAAACTAATTAAAATTAATGATTACATCAAGATAGTGATGGAAAATAATGTACATCAAATAATTTGACAATTGAAACTAAATACGTAAAAGGATATATGTTAAATATTACAAAAAATTTGATCGTTAAACGTGGACGGAGAATATTGAAGTTAAGAAGTGATACAGAATTATTAAATTGTTAGAAATTTTTAAATATGTACCATTATTCGGGATATATGGTATCTATATTTATTTATTCAAATCTTAAATATAACACTGATGTAAATATTCACAATTTTCTTTCAATTTTATTCAATTAATTGTACTGTTTGGCGAAGATTAAGTTATGAATACTATTTAGCAAAATTGATTATGGAAATTTGTTTAATTATCACATAATCACACGCTTGGTAAATCATTTCAATTAACGATTCTTTTAACATTTTATAATTAAGTCTAATTTAGGTTTGTAATTAAGTCCAATTAAATTTTCACTAATTGACTTTTCGATATGAATACATTTATCTGATTAATAACGGCAGCAAAAACAATTAGGACTTAAAGAGTATTCTGTGTTACCTTCTTATTATTCAAATTACAAAAGAAAAAAGGCACACGAACCATCCATTCGTGATATTTCGATAACTTTAATTAATATAATTACCTGTAATATTTTGCTTCGCAGATGCGCCAATGGATATATCGGACAAAGATGCGAGTTTAAAGATTTAGATGGTTCCTATTTACGTAAGTAGATTTGCCGTTCTCGAAGGATTTTATTGATAACTTTGGCAACGCGATACTAAAACAGTTTTCGAAAGTACTTTGACAGTGAAATAGAGATCAAATTTTGCTATGAGTTTTTAGTCAAAACTAAAATAATGTGTATAATGCGGTGCATGTAAAAAAGATAAAATAAATTAACTTAATTAATTTATTAAGATTATTAATTCAATTTATTGTACAATATATTACTGACAGACTCAAATTCTAGACAAAAATATCACACTTTTTATCGTATATTTAACAACATTTGTAGTTTGAAAACTAAAATCTAACGCTCTGAACTTTCTTTTTTGTTACCAAAATATAATCAAAGTAAATAAAATTATTAAATCACATCATAGGTATTAGAATATCGTGTTTTATTTCTCTTCCGAATATATTATTTAACAAGGTGGAAATAAAAATGACTTTTTTATAGCTTCACGGCAACGAGTAATGTTGGAGACAGCCAGCATCGCCGGTGGTGCCACAATAGCAGTATTCCTCGTCGTTATCATTTGTATAACGGCTTATATCCATTGTAAGCGAAAACAGAAGGAATTACGGTCGAGGTAATTAATAGTCCATTATTTATTATCGTTATTTTAGTTATAGCAGAACTCGATCACAATTTTGACTTCTCGAAGGAATTCATAACCCTTTATTGTGGTACAGATTCAGACTCATAGTAAATATTACATTCGGCTTTTTTTCTTTTCATTGCAGCAATAACTGCGTCGATACGGTGGATGGTCCTGGCCGAGATCCGGAGCTGAGGCCGTTTAGCAACCGCAGCCGCTCTCTTATGATCTTCATGGCCAAGAATTCTAACAACTCGGTAAGATAAAGCTTGTGTGTGTCACGTGGCTCTATCTAAATATTAATGTCGACTAGATGCGAAATGCAGATTCCGATAATTCGCGACAATCAATAATAATAATATATCATTCGAAATGTTTTTTCTTAGGCGACGATAGAACAAACGAGAATGCCCAACTGGAATTGTCCAGAAACGGAATCGATGAGGATGGCACCCATCAGCGAGAATAAGCCCTCAAGCCAATAGCGAACTACGTGACGCGTCGTCCATATACAACGTTTTGCCGCAAGGATTCGTTATCGACGACACTCGAGACGTACAAAAGATCGTCGAATAAACTACTCGATTAGTTGAAGGTAGTTTTAAATATCTCGAGACAGCAGCGGCCTTTAGTAGCCTTTATTAGCGAACTTGTTGGGAATAATTCCATTATTTGATTCAGCGAGTGATTGACCATCCTAACGCGGTGCTGAATAAACGAACACAAATCAAGTACGATTTCTAAGCTGATGACACGTACCGGCACGACGATATCGGCTCTTTTTCGATTATTATATCGTAATATCAAGACATTCCCGTATTGTCGTATACATGTCCTCCGTTTGATCGAAGGGACGTTTAATGCTCGTCGATTATCGTGTATTCCTTCTAACGAACATCTCGATGGACGATTCACGAAGAATCTTACGTCCAAAAGTTTAAAAATGGAACAGGACTTCGCATGAATAACGTGACGTTCGAGGACGAAACATTTCCGTAGATTCTTCTGTGAAAGTGACAGATTCGCGACCATTGAATGTTGGTTTTTATGCAAACGTTTGTATAGTATCGCGTCTTATTGTCATCACTCATCAACGAATAAAAAAGAAAGAAAAACATTACATGCATCACACACACGCACGCATACGCGCGCGCGCGCACACACACACACAAAAACACGCGCACACGCACGCACACACACAATTACAAAAGTAGTGCCTTTCTACTCTCGTTTGTAAGAAAGCAAATAGTTGTGGTACACCTGATCAAGAAAGATCAAATAAGAAAGAGAGAAAGAAAATGGTCTATTTCTCTCATTAAAATTAGCGATGAGCGTCGTCCAATTGCTAACCGTGTTACGAGCGCAGGACGCTGATACACGCTAGTGACAAAATCTTGTAAAACACGAAATCAATAACTGTAAAGCGCTGATAGTAGACAAGGTAAAGCCTTTGATCCTTGGTACGTATGCTACTTATACTCAATCCTAACTTTGTTATTCGTAAAAGACTTTAATCTGATATATCTTCGGATATATATGATGATATATAAACATAAATACGTTCTATAATAGCTCATATTCTTGTCGCAGAGGTCTAATACGTTGCGATTAGATCTAGTAACTTGCATTATACTTTCACTAGGCTCTTCCAAAGAATGTTCGTGAACGCGATGGAACGTACTATTAGTATCAAAGGGTTAATGAACATATGTGTCTTACGTAGAAGTATCTAAGATTTAAATCTAGATTAAATCCGATGTCTTACCAGAAAGCAATAGTTCCCTAAGCACATGTGAAATACATTTTGCCGCTAATAATAGAGATGCTATTTATTACTAATCGGTTAGAAAGTCTATTGACGTCAGATCGCCATCCGGCGTTGTACTGTTATATATTGACAAATATTTTCTCAAGACGTTTTGCTCCTGTAACGCGAAATATCGTTTACCAAATCTTAGGCACACAAAAATGACGTACTTATAGTGAATTAATTTTTGTTTCCATATCTGTAACTACATGCGGTAAAATTAAAAAGAACGGAATTAAAAGCGCCGTTAGCTATTATTACAAGATAAAGCAACAAATACGGTAGAATAATAAATTCAATGACTTTGTAAGCGCAGATCATAATTTGCTAATTTCACGAAAAACTGCGACTAAATAATACTTCATCTGTTTGCATAGATGAGAGTTGAATATGAAATTTAAAAAAATTTCTAATACTTTTCGTCCTATTTATCTTGATTTCAAAACAATGGAATGAATACTGAATGATATACGCATATATAGCATTTCAGATATTAATTTCGAATATCATTTCTCATTAATATTCATCACATACGTAAAATAAAAGGTAACATGCCGGCATTGTTAAATTGTTTCATAAAATCAAGAAAACTGCTATGTTTAATATTAAATTATATTGATCATGCATCGTTCTCTCTTGTTTCGTTATTTATTTATTTAGATAAAAGGCTCAGTCTCCGATTATATGCACAATTGCTACCACATTTATAATTTTTTTTTTTTTGCATCACTTCTCTACTCAAAATCTTTCCAACTTTCAGATTGCTGGTTTATAGTTTACGTAGCATTAAAAACGTTATGTTAACAATGCAATAGAGTGGAATTGATATGTATATTTGGAGATATTTCATCGCGTATAGAAAGTTGGGCCTTCTTGTCATTTTGTCTCAGCTTCTTGTAAATAGTAAATTATTTTACGTTAAATATATCCCGGGTCGTAAGCTATATTAATTATAAAAAGCAACGTTTTCGCCACATTGTATTACTACGTTCCATCAGCCTGATACCTCATCGTACCATGATGCACTGCGCTTAAAAAAAAACCGAAATGCATATTTTTATAATTATATAATTTGTTAAAAGAACATACCTAACGGAGTGACAGAACAGGTACTGAAGACATTGAACGACGATTCGATAGTAATTTGTATATTTGTAGATACTCTCGAGTATATAAAAAAGGAAAGCTTCCAAACATTTTGTTTCACCTTTTTCATATTAATCACTCACCCGTCGCTCGTCGCTTAAAACACGTTAATAGTTATGACAACAAACGGCTTTCTCTATTCAAACTACTCAAGATTTCTGCTTAATACAAAAAGATAGAGCTAAAGAGAAAGAGAAAAAAAGCTTAATGTAAGAATCGAAAGCGTGGCCTAAACATTTATAAAAGCGAATATACAAATGGTATTTTTATTATTTATAAATAGTCCTCATTAACAAAATGTATTCTAATTTAATTTCCCATATTTCATATTGTACGTGGTTCCTAATTTATTATTACTATATATATTATATAATATATAATAATAATAATAATATGTATACTATTATTATTATTATTATCATTAACTAATGTAATTAATTATGACTATTTGTTTACTATTAGAAATTATTCTTATTATTTCAATAAAACTATTTAATAAGAACTTGTTTGTGAAAAGGAATGTATGAAATACACAGTATCGAAACGAGTGCTGAGAATAGAATGTGTGATTGTGTGCATTGTGTCACATCCAAATCCAGAATGCGTATTTAATGCAGATCTATCGAATGGTATGAAAGAAAAAAATGGCCTTTGCTTTTAATTTTAAGATACTATTTCTAAAGAATTTATTAATAAAGTGTTCGCTGTAATCTTGGAACTAGTACTTCTGTTGTATACATGTATAGCTAAATAGTAAAATTGTCACTTGTCTTATATTTTAAACATTAATATGTTTTCTTTTGTTTCCAAATCAAACGATAATATTAATTGTTCCATATTGTATAAACATAAATGTTTATACACAACAAAATTATTGCTGGAACATTAGCGTATGACCTTGTAATTGAAGATAATCTACGTGGAGATTTCGATAAGTTTAAGACCTTTCTCTTTCATGTCATTCGATGATTAACTAGTATTTCCACATTTAATCTAACGCTTTTCCCTGACTCGGCCGAATCCAAGCCAATCAAACGAGAGCCTTATTACGATTTGTATCTTGTAAATTGTCGTCGTCAAAGATGATAACTGAAGCAACTATGATAACCAGCTTTGAGAGAGTAATAATTTATGGTACAATTAATGTATCACGCAGATGACATTTTATTACATCAGATAACGTCGCGTATCGTATTCCGTGCGAATACAGACAAATATAAAATAACGACACCAAAATGTCATCCAAAAACATGATACAAATGCGGTTTCCTTCGCACCATCGATAATTATCTCTTACTATATAGTTGAAGTAAATAGCATTATTTAAATTATATCATGTTGAGTTAATTGTAATTTTAGATGTATGAAATAACACTATTAAACGATGTCATGCGGTTTCTTGTAGCCAAACGAAAGATATACACCGATCAAAATTAGTTTACTCAAAATTAATAATTAATATTCTATGGTTTCTATAAGTGCGGATTTTTAATTTCAAAAAAATTGACCATTTTCGATTCAATATATCATAAAATAACATTATATGTGACATATATTTTCTCTATTGTTCCAAATTTGATTTTTTGCCGATTTTCATATAGTATATCATAGTTAGGATTTTAGCGCACAACTCCGTGAAATCGCTAAAATAAAAATCAGAATAAACAATATTTTACGAAACCTCATTCAATTTGCAACAATATTGTGTGATATCGCTCGTTGATCAATTAGTTATAACGATTAGTCAATATCAAAGCAATAATATTGACCGATGCTTACGGCCATTAATTCTTTATTCTGTTAGATGATACTATCTTATTCGAAATTCACGAATTTCCAAATCTTTATTCCGCGTCACTCTCCGATGGCTGGTTCTTAGAAATGACAATCTTTATGCTCGTTCCTGCGGGTATTTTATGACGATGGATAATAGTGGATACTCTCATCCAATATACCAAACTTGTATAATTGCTATCTGACATTAACATACCAAAGATATCAGTTAATTTGGAAACTGCTAAGAATTAATCTGAAAGTTGCTAAACGGCATTTTAACAAAAGTAAAAAGAGAGATATTATCGATCGGCAATGTTGCATCAAAACATTGTTATTATTTTTGTAAAGAAACCTTGTACATGTACTAACTTAGCGTGCTCTATGAATGAAAACTTACGATATGTTAAATATTATCTATTATTATTATTATTATATATTATTATTGCTACTATAATTACTTTTATCATTATTATATTAAAATAAAAACTATAAAATCTCTCTTGTTTGGAAATTTTTGAGCAGCGTGATCGATGTTTGACGCGATTTTTTTATTCATTTTATTACATCTTATTTTTTTATTGATATTCTAATATATATACACATCCAGCGACATTCTTGTGATATATATTTCGAATAATATTACAAAGTAAAATAATATCAATTGGACCGATTTACTGTTAACATTTGTTCTACAATGCTATCTCAGAAATGCAATTTAATTCAATGTGTTGCTCATAAAATAGATCGAAGTGTTATAATCGTACAAATATCTCATTTTGTTTCACTGGATAATATTGTATTTAAGGAATATAAAATGTATTCAATTTTGGTCAAATCCGACAGTAGACATTGGTGCCTACAAAATAGTTATTTATAATTCTTTATCATAACCTCATTGATTTTAATTATGTTTTTATTCATCTCTTTAAATTATTATTTAGCTTGGCCACACAATATATAGATATATTATTTTCAAACCTTTCGAATTTTTAAATGAAAATCAGAAAGTAATTATTTTTGAGATATTTAACAGAGGAATGTGAAAAGTAATAAACGATATAAGAGGTGTAATTTTATAATATTTATATATTTTTACAAGAGAAAATATCAATTTGTTCTAAATCAAGAGAAAACATTTTAATATTTTATAATAAAATAAAATGTAATTTTCTCCTATAAATACTAGAACTAAAAAACGATTTTTTAACAACGTGCAGAATTTAACAGAGTTTAAGAGCGAAAATTAATCCACATTTTAAAAACATATATTCTAATATGTGTGAATTAATAGAAAAATTAAATAATTTATATCAGATAAACATAGCAAGCAAGGTGACAACTGTGAAATAAAGCTACATATTATATCATCAAATATAAACTATAATTACAACTTCGCTAAAACCAAACAATAATTGGATGCATCTCAAATTTTAAATATTAAATGTTATGTTCGTAATCAACACATTATTTCTTATTATAATTCTGCTTAATTAAAAATTATGTGAGTTGTTAGCATTGAGTTGTTGATTACACAAAGATTGAATGACAAATTACACTTACTTATTTTCATCAACGTTTCACGTTTTACTTTGAATAAGTTTAATATTTTTTTTCTGTAAATATTCTTTCCAAAAATTTGAAGTACGTAAATGAAAGAACGTCTGCAATTGTGTGTCGACAATTGGTCTTAAAGATTTACTCGGCGTCCATTTTATTACAGGCCACGATATAACGTCGAATTTATGTCTGGAAAGGCTGAGCAACGCAGATATTATGCCTTCTTGTTGATCGTGTGAACCTGTTTAAAAATTAATCAGTTATTATAAATTATATATGTATAGTGTGTATATAAAAATATGTTATTGGTGTATTGAAAATTAGTTTTCCATACACACAAAATGAATGTACTACCTTGGCCAGATTGGATGAGGACACAGAGCTGTTCAGAGATCTCGTGCACAATTTGATCATTATCTTTTACTGGGAATGCGCGCAAAAGCCTTCCTGTAAGTGCATAATATAATATCGGATACATTAGTATTCCTTCAAAAATATAATACAATAAATTTAAAAAATAAATTTACCGAGTAAAGAAAATGCACTATATATGCAGGGATGTTGATTGCTTATAATCATTGGCAGTAGAACAGATTCAATAATATTTTTATATGTCCATTGTGCCTTTTCTCGTTTTGCAAGAAGTATAATGGCTGTATCCAAACCCTCGATCCGTTTAGCTAAAAAAAATATAATTTGCAATTAATTAATATAATTCGTAGAAAAAAAACATGATGCGGAAAATGTATTTACCTTTAAGAGCAGTCATAAGTTCCTTAACAATATCATTTACTGTTTCGTTAGTATAATTATGACATCTCGATACCAATGATTTTAAATGCTTTAATTTCTTTAATATTCGGTCCTTATCAGTATTAATATGTAGTGAGCTGATAAGAAAAGCTATGCATTTTGATAATATTTCTGAAAGAATTAAACAATATACATTTATAAACATGAACGATGCAATTTTGTGCACGATTTCAATGATTAAAGCTGAAGTCATTCATCACTGTGTCAGTGATGCATCGAATTTATACCAGCACGTTAATATTGTATTTAAAACGGCTATTGATTTAAGATTCATACAATAGAGAGCACTGCAACACATTATGCGTATTTTTTCTCTATCCTTCTGAATACGTGACAGGACGACATATATCCGTGTCAGCGAATCAATTGGGTCCTACATACGTAAAAGTATTAGTAATTTAAAACTGAAAAGTGTTGCTATTATAATGTGATTTAAATTGTTATATTCTATTATAGATAAATAAAATATACCTTCACATCACTATTAAGTCTAAACATATGAAATTCGATGGCGGCTTGTACGAAATAAATCATCATTGGTTTCGATGCTTCCAAATCGAATAATAACGTTATGATCTTCTGTTCAAATTTCGTCATCAATGGTGCTGGGGGAGTAAATGATTTATCTAAAGCTTCTGTATGATCAACTTCTTCTATTATAAACTCTACTATGCATCTAAAATGGACGCAAAAGAAATATTATTTCCCTCTTTTTATTCATTTAACATGCAAACTTCTAACTTTATAATATACACATTGCTTTATTTTAATCAATGCTTTAATATTTCTATAGTTAAACAAGATAAATGTTGAATTACTGTTTTTTTGAGAACTAACTGTTTGCTATATACTGCTGCATTAATATAATGAAATAATACCTTTAATATATGTTTAATCTGACATTTTTACATATTTAAAAATCGCAAAATGTGTATACTAACTTGGCTATGATACGAGGTCCGCAAATATTTTCCAATTTTACTTTTATGTCGTCATGTATAGAATCATATATAGAATCTTTCCAATCACTGTTCATAAGTCGTTGTAGTTGCTTCTTTACAAATTTGTCTAAAACATATGTGACATGTAGAATTAAATTAATAATTTTGTTTAATAATTAAAAGGATAGTATATTTTAAGAGAGAAAGCATTTAAAAACTAAGAGTTTTTTTAAACTTCTTTGAGAAAAAATATATTTTGATCTTTTTATAAAATTTTATTCATGTTTTATCAATTACTGAACCTGGAATATAGATTATTAGATATAAATATAATTGTTTTTTTATACATTTTAAAAGTTATATCTTGAAATCATATTTTTGTTAAATACCTGTTATTTTACAAGCGTATTCTATTTCTTTACGTGATTTATGTTTTTTGGTACATTTCTTTTTGTTAATATATTTATATAATCGTGACATTGGCGTCTGAGATTCCTCGAAATTATGAGGGACAAAGATAAGTTCCATTTTTTTATTTCGTTGATTCATTTTTTTATTTTGAGTTTCGATGGCCTGTATCTTAATTGCTTTATTATTAACACAAGTTTCTTCTTGTATATTTCTTGCATTTTTCATTTCATTGATATCTCTCGGTGACGGTGAACGTGGAACTGCAATAGTTCCGCCAGATATTTCGCTATTATTGTGATCTTCACTTCGCGTTACTTCCACGTTTGATCGATCAGATAGAACCGATGATTCATCATTTAAAATCACATCCTTTGGTATATTGTGATCGTTGTGACTCTTATTTCCAAATGTCTCAGAAGTATGTTCCAATTCAGCGGTTGACATCTCTTTTTCAGTTTTAATCGTATCCAATGCTTCATTAACTTTGTCATGTTTTAAGTCTTTATATACAGAGCGGGTAATAACACGTGTTCTTAATAAAATTGATTTTTCAAGTTCTAAATTATTCGCTGTATCGTTTACAATATTATTATGTACTACATTCAACTCGTTACTATTGTTCAAAGTCTCTCCTATTACTCTATCCATTGAGATATTTCTGTTGATTGTATCTTCAATGACGTCATCACATTTCGCAAGCTCAGAAACATATTCAATATTAATAGCAGATGGAGTGATATCGTTATTTTGAAGAGAATTTTCAGCATTCGTCAAATTTAAATCTTTTTCGTTTACAGGTCTTTCGTCAATACTACTTATTTCGATAGACTTGACAACGTTTTCCTCATCACGTTTCTTATTCGTTATAGGATTCTTCTTGCTTTCAATTAATGAATTATCTTTGTGAGTATTTAATTGTTGATTTACATTATTTTTTTGTCGAATCGCTGAAGTAGTTAAAATAGCTATATTTCTTATCGTACAATGTGTAGAATTATTTCTATTGATGCTCAATTGATGAACTGGCGTTTTTGGAGTATGTGCGATTCGTATTTTTTTCGGTTCATAATGATTAGAGCATAATTTATCGTCTGTTTGTTTATTTATAGACTCTGCTGGTGTATCTACATTTCTTTTCAAATTTTTAATATGATTTAACGAACTGTCGTTAATCTCTTCTTCATTTTCAATTCGCGATTTTTTTGCTAATTCAAGATTTTCAATATTATGATCTGAATATAGTTCAATATTCTCTTGTTTATTTATGCACGAAATTGGTTGCTTCTTTCTTTTTAAATTTCGAAGATTCTTTAATAAACGATCGCCAATTTTAGCTTTCTGTATATTTTGACCTTTTCTTATTATATTACGTTTTTCTACATTAATAACACTTTTACTATGAGCAAGATCAGTGGAATTTTCATTGTTAAATAAGGATGCCATTCTAGTTTTTGTCTGGCTATCCATATCAACAGCTTCTATATTATCTTGGCTTAAGATTTTACCGCTTGTGTTTATTTTATCAATCTCATCTTTGTATATATTTTGGCCCTTTCCTTTTATTTCAATTTTATCTGCATTAATATCAACAATTTTGCCAACAGTAGAATTTTTATTGTTAGATAATAATATTGTTCTAGTTTCTGTCTGGTTATCCGTATCAGTAGTTTCTACATTACTTTTGCTCAAAAGATTATCACTTGCATGTATTTCGTTAATCTTATCTTCATTTATATTTTGGTCCTTTGTTTTTATTTTATTTTCTTCTGCATTCACGTCGATAATTTTTCTATAAGCATGATGAATGGAATTTGTATCATCAGATAAGAATATTGTTTTAGCTTCTATCCGATTATTCATATCAATAGCTTTTACATTATTTTTACCGAAAAGATCATTGCTTGCATATATTTCGCTAATCTTATCGTTATGCGTACTTTGACTCTTTCTTTTCATTTCACTTTCTGTATTAATATCAACAATTTTACTATTATCAAAATTTTCAGTGTTAGATATATTTCTAGTTTCTGTCTGGATATTAATAGCTTTAATAGTATTATTACTTAAGAGATCATCGCTTATGTATATTTCGTCAACCTGATTTTTATGTACACTTTGGTTCTTTCTTTCTATTTTATTTTCCTCTACATTAATGTCGACAGTTTTATCATTAGTATAATCAGAAAAATCTTCATCTTTAAATAAGGATATCATTCCGATTTTCTGGTTATCCATATCGATATCGTTTATATTATCTTTACTTGAGATATTATCATTTGCACATATTTCGCTAGACTTATCTTTATGTATAATTTCATTTTTTGTTTTTATTTTATTTTCCTCTGTATTAATGTCGACAGTTTTTCCATCAGCATGATCCGAAGATTTTTTATCGTTAGATAAGGACATCGTTTCCGTTTGATAACGACATCCAGTTTCAGTTTGATTATCTACATCGTTAGCGTCTACATTATCTTTGTTTAAGATATCATTGCTTACGTATAATTTGTCAACGCTTAACCGTGACGTCGTTAAATTATCTTCAACAGATGCTACTTCTAATGAATGCAATGTATTTTGTTTAGGAAGAAACTCTTTGTCGATTTCAATGTCATTAAGAGATGTGCTGGATATATTTATATTGGAGTATGAATTATTCTTATGTACACTCGATAATATATTCTTAGATGTATGATTAAATTGTAAAATATCAGTAATCTTCGTAGCATTCTCGGTTTTATCACAACATGTATCTCGTACTCGTTCATTTTCATCGAAATTTTCAATTTTCGAAAACATGCTTTCATATGCATTACACGACTGTCTCTTTTTCAGCTCTGTCCTTTTTGAGCAACAAATACACATTTCCGAATCGATATCTAGCTCATTTTTAGAACATGTTTCTTTTTTCTCATTGAAATATTCTGCCACACCTTTACAGATTGAAGAAATTAGATTCGAATTTAGCGAGATATCATCCTTATGATTCATAACGCAACGACAACGAGAATTAGTATCTATTTTTTCCTTTAGTCTTCGAAACTTTTTCATTTTACTTTTTAATGATCGAATTTTTCTTTTCATTTTTTTAAGAGATATAGAGTGTTTGATTAGTAAATCATCAGAGCAGAAATGCTCCCTTGCACAGTTCCTATTTTGAGACAAGGTAGGAATTGCATTGAAATTACTGGGTATATTGGCTACAAATGGTCTATGTGAAATATCCGTATTTCTTAATTCAACATTTTCGCAGATTTGTGTCATTGTGGATGATCTTCCCGATTTTATATTGCCTGCTATTGAATCACTACATGGGCTGTAAGGACGTAAATGAGGTATAGGTGATATTTTAGAGAGAGAGTCTTCATTTCTATTTGTAAAACCAGGGTAGGTACCTAAAAATTAAAAATAGATTTAAACATAATAAATATAATAATATAATAATATAATAATATAATGTAATATAAATATATTATATACAATAAAAGAATATATATAATTATATATATATATAACGCATATGACATTGCATTAGTTACTATTACTTACTAGATAATGAACACGGCGGCGAATAAATCTTTTTCGGTGAAGGAGGCAAATCTTTCTCAATTAATTTTGGACATGCGACCATGGTTTTGAATATTTTTTCAGGAGTCAACTCTGGGGACAAATGAGCTTCACATTTTGCACAAAACAATGGATGTGGGTCATTTTTCATGTGATAAAATTCGTCAGTCATAATATTTTGATCTCGTACTTCGCATTTTACGCTTGATTCAATATTACATAGTGATACATTAATACCAATATCTGAAGTAGATTTTATACCTATAAATGATTCATATAATAAGCATATAATAATAAAAAAATATTTGCTTTAAGTTTTGTATTTTCTTTTGTACTTACTTATACTTGGCTTAGCCGTATCAACATCTGTAGAAATTATCTTTTTCTCCTTTTTTTTACCACCTTTTTTTGTCACAGTTTGCATATTGTTCTTTTTTAACGTTTTTAATTCGTGTTCCAATTCTTTAATTTTGTCTGTAAACAAAGAATAAATCTTATTTAGACAAATAATAAACAAATTTAATTTTTGTATGTATCGAACAATACATAAGAAATAACGCAGATAATAGAAATAACAGAAATAATACAATATAAAAGAGACATTTAATTTATCGCTACCTTCGAAGGATGACTTTTCTAAGTCATATTCCATAATTTTAGCCGATTGTTCTTCTTCCAGTTCCTTTATTTTACATGTTAATTGTTGTATACTCTGTTTATCTGCAGCTATATTTATGTCATAGTCACTTATCTTGTTTATTAATTTTTCATTACTTTGCTCATATTCTACAATTTTCTGAAATTTAAAAAATATTATTGTTAACGTATAAAATGTGATAACAATTAAAATAAAGAACGACTCACTTGTAAAAAAAATCTAATCAAGAATATTCACATCAATATGAACAGCCAATATGAGTAAACTAGCGTAGATGTATAAAATAAAAATATACAATTATTCATTGAGATATAATTCACATTTTCAATCTCTAGTGTCATATTATCGCCAATATTTTCTTTAAAAAAATTTAAAGAAAATAAAAGCTAATACTATAATTATGTACTATAAAAATACACACATCTATGTACTGTAAGTTTTGTAATGCACTAAAACCAACACGTATCAATAATATATAAAATATGATTTTTCAGACAAAATAAAAAAGCGTGTCAGTTAACGTGCAAAAATTAATGAATTAACTTTTCAAGCTAATTGTAATCGAAACTTGCTTATTCACACAAAGTAAATATTTACAAAAAGTTGCATTATCTACATATATCCTAAACATAATTTTGTAAATGTTATCTCTTAATAATCCAGATAGCAAAATATTAGTAATATGTCAGCAGTTATTAGTGATTCGATTATGATTTTAGAACAGATTGTTGTGATCCACTGTGTCCTCTTCTCTTTAAGTTTGCCCTTACGACTTGCCAGCCAGAATATAACAAAAATATAGTAGGAATGAAGCATACCATTATAATGTCGTAATGTAGAGCCTGCTCATTTCCTGATACATTTCTACTAATATTAAAAAATTGAGATCTACATCGGCAATTGTTACAGTTCTACTAATACAAAACAACACAATTTGCAATACATGCTATTGGCAGGTTTGACTATCTGGGAAGTTATTACTCTGTGACTTTATCTGATAAAATATACTTGATAGAACAAAGTATGTTTATCTATAAACCTGTTTTTTCTTTTTTTAATATTTATGTAGCTTATGTATCAATGTTTCATAATTTTGCACATTTCTAAATATTAGCTTGAAAAGTTAATTTCTTTTACATTTACAGATACATTTACTTAAAGAGCTATCACTAAATTATTTTATAAATACTTTAAGAGTATGCTAATAATAAATTAATCTAGAATAAAATTATTTATTTACACATTTTAACTCCCTTATCTCATCCTTGGCGGATGAATAATCGGATATCATGTGTATGGCCTCTTTCTTCGCGACTTCCAAACTTGATTTTAAATTTTCAACTTCTTTCATATTTTGAGTATACTGCTTAATTAAGACACTGAAACAGATAAAAATTCCATTAATTTTTCCATGATATTGAACATGTCAAAATTCATTTAATAAAAAATTAATCTAAAAAATATAGAAACACTTAAGAAATACTTACTCTGTCTTGATTATTTTCTGTTTCAATAACAACATTGATTCTTTCGATTTCTTTAACTTATAATCATGTTCCTGAAAAATTTTTTGTTAAATCATATCTCTCAAATGATTGAAAAATATTGACAAAAACAGAAAAGAAATATTAACTTTAGAACCATAAGCTACATTGATTAAATGATATATGTACCACTAAATATTCTTTAGCCTTTAGCTAGTTATTCATAACCTGTTCTTGGAAATACATTAAACAATATTAATTTTCTTAGACCTGATTTGCATCAATGTTAATTTGATTTTAAGAGAGACTAAGAGATTTCTCTCTTTGAAGCCAAAAGAGAGAGAGAGAGATAGAAAGTTTTAAGCTTTGCTTAAAGTCAAAGTAATGTTGGTGCAACCAGGCCTTAGAGCAAACCCAGTAAACACAATGTTACATGTAACGCACATGTAATATGAAATGTCAGCTCAACAAGAATAACTGTAATATAACAGTGTATTATATTATAGTTATCTTGTTGAGCTGACATTCAATGTTACATGTACGTTACATGTAATATTGTGTTTACGGGGAATGTTTGCATAATATTGCATTTTATTTTATGTATAGTATATACCTTGCCAAAACAAATAATAAAAAATAAAATATATAAAATA
>NW_017257882.1:58002-81083 GCF_001594055.1 Mycetomoellerius zeteki | reverse complement strand
TGCTGAACCACACTGCACTCCAAATAAAAAATAAAATTAAAAATTTGTCTTTTATTTCTATACTGGGTTGCACTAAAACTTTTCTCCTTATTTTCATCAAATTTCATACAGATATTTATTTCGCTTTATTAACAGAAAATACTAGCTATAAAAACAGACATTGAAGAGAAAGAGAGGAAAGATGAAAAATATACAATTAATATTTAATTATAAAAAACAAATCCACAGGAAGACGAAACGATCTCACTACCGGCATGTCGGCATGATCGCAAAGTTTTCCGGCGATCTAAAAATTCTAAGAGTACATATTGATTTAATGAATTTTCATACATTTTCGATACAATTCAAGCCAAGAAGAATTTTTTTTTAAATATTAAGAAAAGTATTGTTTTATGTATATAGAATTAATTTAATGTTATAATGTAACCTAACCTAACCTCACATTTCTAAATTGCATTCTCACACAATTGAATTACTTAAAAATGCACTCTGTTTAATACTTACGGTACTGTCTACGATATTATGAAAATTCATGCTATCATTATCCATATTATATTAAATAACGGGTAATACTGATTTCGCGGAAAATTGATCGGTTCTACACGTTTTACTCCGACAAGTATGTACCGACACTTTTCCCGCTGTCAATTTTCGAACAGGTGTATTCACGAACAACTATAGGTCTGTTCTTTATTCCTGAATTGGTGCACATGGTGCAATAAGTTGAACAGAAACAAATATATGTTTGTTCGCTTCAACTCATTGTACTAGTTCAGACAGTGTAGAAATAAAGAACATCTTGCACTCAGCAACTTCGCTTTCTTCTACGCCCGATTGCGAATATTATATTTCACCCTCGATTGCTCGATTCCGAGCTAAAGCTAAGCAGAAGTCGATTAAGTAATCGATGTTTTTTAAAAATTATTCCTATATCGATCATTTTTATGTTCAATGCACCAAATTCTGATATTTAAATGTTATATTTCCTAATTGTTTCTTATCGCATCGAATAAATTACTCACTTTTAGTATCTTCAGTTTCTTTAGCATTAAAGTTTTGACAAAATTTTGTTTATTCTGTAACTTATAAAATACATTTTTTAATCTAATAAATCTAATAAATAAATATATATATGTATATATAATTTTTTAATCCAATATCAAAGTTTACAAGAAAATGCGAAACTTTTCCTTTTAATAAAAAAAAAAATAATAAAAATAAAAATTCGGAAGAAAATATTAAAGATATTACTTTAACCATAAACTTTTTGAAAAAATTAAAATACAAGAGTTCTTAATAAAAATGTACTAATATAGTAACAGTATATTTAACTAATTCTATTAAAATCAGGATAAGAATAAGACGCTGAAAATCTGAAGTCACAATCATCTTTTTTAATTCATCATGTTTTACGAATGATTCGTCTGTTCTTTGTAACTGAACTATTGTCATTTGTACTTAAAATAAAATAAATGTTAATGTACATTATAATTTAACTAAAATATATTTAAAATTTGGCGATAGTAAAAAAAGCTTTAGCAATGTGTAACTCAGTGCAGCTACAAAGAACAATGTATTTATATAATATATAATAAAGAATATACGAGTGTGTAAATATAACAAAATTATTTTCTTATAACTTCGCGATAAATTTTTAATGAGCGTACATTGTTAAATTAAATTAGAATTTTTCTGTAATAAATTAGATTTATTGTCTATATTTAGTCGTTTCACCACCACTCTAGCACCCTCCGTGATGTCCTGAATGAACTTCAACATTTCTATACGTACTTTGCCACTTTTAATGCTGTCGAGATTGTTCAAAGATTTTTGTTTTTGCCTGAGACATCTCTGTCGAATGGCATTGTCTTTGTTGTGTACATGCATCAAGTCGTAATAAAACTCTTCTGTGATATCCTGTAATTTTCTTGGCGAATTGTGCTTTGACGATGAACTTCGTAAAGTACGTTGTGTCTCGTTCTTTCCTTTCGAATTCTTCACATGTGTGTTTCTATTCATCTTCGGAGCGTCCTTATCGATTATTGCACAAGATTTCTCATTATTATTAATTTTTTCCGAATTAATTGTAATATTTACTATGTTGGAATCTATACATTTATCTTCCAAGATATCCGATTCGGAAATTGTATTCTCTGTCAATGCCACAGATTGCATTTTCTGTTCATTTTGTTGAAACATTCCGCTGCTGATCGTTGAAGAAAACCTGCGTGCTCTGCATTTGTGTCGCAAAACCTTCTGCAAGGCTGGTGGCATTTGTTCAATAGTAATAGATTCGTTAGAAACTATTTTCGGAACATTTGCCTTCCGGCGAGATAATTCAATCGAATTAGATTCCTCAGAAATTACAGAAACTGTTTTCATGGACATCTTACTTGAATTTAATGAGTAATTCGATAGTGAAGAACTATAATGTTCTTCCAACGATTTATCATATTTGTCTATCTCTTTGATATTTCTGTTAATTAGTGATGCTTTTTTTTGCAGTCCTACATTTATTTTCTTAGACAGCGAAATCTCAGGAATATTATCCCAGGAATAATGTTCATGTTTTTTAATTTCGGTGTTATTTTTATATTTTTTATCTTGCTCATCATCACTACCTTGCCATTCCATTAATTGTTCCCGGTTTTCTATCGAGATTCCGCTTGCTGAACAGCTGTTACTAATCTTAGAGAAAACGCGTTGATGTTGCCATTGTGATTGGTACAGATTTAAATGTTTCATTGTATTATATTTATCATAATTAGAAACATTTGATTCATTCATTCCCATACCTATCTCATTAATATTTACATTATGTACAGTATCGTTAGGAAAAACATTAAAAGACGATAGATTTGCACTATTACTGATTGCGTGGTGATTTTTATGCTCTTCGTTTTTATTGCGCGGAGAGTCAATCATGGTCACCAAATTCTCCAACCTTAATAAGCTTGAATTTAATAAACATTTTTCTCCAGCTTTCGTTTCAACCTTCTCCGAATTTTCTAAGACTTCATCTATTTCTAATTTAGTCTTTTGTTCAATGACAGCTACGCTATCTTGATCTTGTCGTATAGTAAACATTAAACCTTCCATTACTAAATCGGTAATATTAGAAGAGCGCAAAACTTTGTCAGGTATGGTTTTTTTCTCGGATTCCCTACTTTTTTGTTTACGAGTTTTGTATGACTTACTATGCATATGATTTTTCGACTGTTTATCGTTAATATTCATTGAAGTTTTAGTATGTTGTCTATTATTTTCTTGGAATTCTAAGTTTGTCTCATTATGATGTTCTTGGTTAATGTGTACAGACTTACCATTTTCTTCAATTATTTTTGGAACACAATCTTTATCTATATTCTTTATCTCGGTCTGCAGATTCTTTTGCATCGGTTGATCAATAATTAAGTTGAATTTCGAATTCTTTATCTGTTTCTCAATGAAATTTTGATGTGATACATTGTTAGAATTTATAATATTTCCACTGACCGTCTTTTTGTTATTATTTAAATTGTCTTTATTATTGATGGTGCAAATATCATCTTTCTGTATCGATTTTTCATCAAAATTGAATTTATTTAATGAGCATTCATTGTTGCTACCTGTTATCATTCCTGTAAGAGGAGATTTTAATGAAGATATTTTATATTTCTGGATATCTTGTGTTTGTTGATTGTGCTTCTGTATTACCTCTGTTTCTACCTCTTCATTCATTTTCTGCGTCTTTTCAATTTCATTCGTTTCGTTTGCTCTTAAAGATTGTTCTTGAATACAATCAATAGAATATTGTTCTATGTTTTTTTCACATTCTTCAGTATTATAGTCTATATATTTATGTTTTTGTACATCATTATGAAATTCTTTATTATGTTTTTCAACAAAATGCATTTGAGCTGGAATTGTGGCATTTTCAATTCTTTTATCAAGATTCTCGCGCAAAGACGAAGACTCCATTGTATTATCTTGAAAAGAATTGATTTTTGTTTCCAATGCTTTACCTAACATCATGTTCTCGATAGCATATTTTGCATGTATTTCTTTAGTATGACATGTTGTATCCTCCCTTGGGGATTCTTTATCAGTGGCAGATATCACGTTGCTAATAATTTTCTCTTCGGTATCCAAGGAAATATTCAAATGTTTAAATGTAGTACCTGCGTCAGCTTCTTTGACAATGGGATATTTTAAATCGAATAACGAGTGTTCCAACGAAGAAAAAATCCTTATAGTCAATACGAACGCGTGTGAAAATGCTGCGGCATTAGTTCGTTGCTGAAATTTCATTATTGCGAACATTTTGTCTTGTCGAGTCCAAGATGTACAATCTGTATTTTTTAATTATATTAGAGTAAAGGAAATTATACATTAAAATAAGGACTGATTTATTCAAGAAAGAATAATAAAATATTAATAAGAAAAGGATACTGTAAGTGACAAGAAGGTGTTGCGTGCCAAATTGTTGACCTTGCGTTGGATGACATTTTATAATTTTTCGTATAATTTTTAATAATTCTCGTCCATATGAAAATTGTATGGTATTTCTAAAAATACATGTAAATAAATTTTTTTTAATTAACAAGATAATACTAATGTCTTACTTCATTATACGATGATATCTAAAGATGAACTTGTATATATTCTTTTTATGACATAGCCAATAAGCACCAGGAATAGTTAGCAGAGACTCTTTTTCTTGGTCGAACCAATCAAATTGGCTAAGGGTTCGTATATGTATTCCAGGCATTTTCTTTCAGGTAATAGATCTTGAAATAGTGGAACTAATCTTCTTGAATCCTGTCTACCAACTGATTCTTTCACAATAAATGTAAGACAGTAAAGCACCCTTTGCTAAAATCATTCAAAAGTTTGAATTAGTTTATTTTTCGTAATATAAATGCAGACATGAATATAAACTTACTCCTTTTATGACTTCATTGATGAATATATCTTCTATTGTATCCCATGGTAGGAATTCTATCGATGTAAATATACCAAATCCTCTTTTATTTTCGATATGTACACCTACTGATTTAACAACCAACAATGTATCTATAAAACATATATATATATATATATTTAAAAATACAATGTTTATCTTATTATAAGATGATTTCTGTTAGAAATTTGATTTTATATTAAGAATTCAAATTTACCCTGTTTGATAGAAGTGATGAACGATTTACATTGTAGTATCAAAAGACATGCTGATATGATGAAAGGAACTGAAGCTCCTGACACAAACCATATAAAAAGAATTGCACAGACTAACGTTAAACATAAATTGACATTAAATTGTTTTTCGCTTCGCAACGAAAAGTTTATGATGTTGACGTTGGACAGGTTCGAGCTTGTTTTTTCTTCCAACGTTAACTGTATTCCATTGGCATTTCTGAAGAATACTTCAGTGGTAAGCGATTGTGTTAGAAAACTCGACGACATCAATGATGATTCTGTGTACAAAACACTTTAATGAACATTAAATTTGTTTTTAATAACATACAAATAATAAAAATACAACTCCATTAGAAAATAAACTTTGCTTATTTATTGAATTTTTATAACTTTTTGAAACATATTTATGTGACCCGATATATACTTACCATTTAGTTTTTCGATTATATACTAAGTGATCAAATGTCACAGTATTTAAAATGTTGAATTCCCATTCTTACGTAAAATATAAAAAAATCTCGACTAAAGAGAGAGAAAGAGAATAGTAATTGAACAAACACAAACATTATTCTCGACCATCTTCCTACACTGGTATTCTCGGTTATCGGATCACCTAATGTCCGCATGGCGCTGATGACAGTCACTGTCCCACACTAGAGTCCTAAAGGTACCTTTTTATGCTGACGCTCGACGTTCATTTTCGGCGTCAACATAAATCACGTGATAGAAATTGACGAATATCAAGCGTTAATTATGATCACGTGATCTATTTTGACGCTGAAAAGGAGAGTCAAGTGTCAACATGAAAAGGCACCTTAAAGATATCTTTTCATGCTAACGCTCGACGATCATTTTCAGCGTCAAAATAGATTATATGATAAAAATTGACGTTTGATATTCGTCAAATGGTTCCTGCACACTGAACGCGGAAACGCTTGCCGCGCGGTAAAATGTGACGCAGTAGCCAATATGCTTACAGCTCCTAACATGTTCATTGGTTACCGCGTCGCATTTTGCCGCGCGGTAAGCATTTCCGCGTCCAGTGTGCAGGAGCCAATAGTCGTGGTTGTCAACGGAGAGTTGCCCAACTTTTACCCCGGATCTATAATAGAGTCCTAAGCTTTAAGCCATAAGAAATCGACGAATCATAGTCGGTTATTCTCCTCGAATTTAACTGTAATTGGTTAAATTCTTACTGCTTATGACTTAAAATACCTATTGTAGATCCGGACTTAACTTTTTGGCAACAGCAACTGTCTATCACAACACCTTAGCCAATCAAATATTGTGTTCGAAAAGCGCAGAGTGAAATTAGGAAAGTTGTGGTTCTGCAAATGTTTTAAGGCCGGTATTCATAATCGATCCTTATTTCAAGACCGTCTTAAGTAATGGATGCATTCAGTACTACAATCGCTCACTGAGCACCCAGTGAGCGCTTGCATCTTATTGGCATATTCCGTTAGAACTAAAAATATAGACCAAACAGATACAAGAGCTCACTGAGCGCTCAGTGAGCGGTCGTGATACCGAATGCACCCATTGGCTGCGTTCAGCAGAACGTTTGTTTTGCAACTGTTGGAAATTTCCTTCGCGCTAATTGGATCATACTTTTAGATCTAGAAGAATGGTCCTATCTCAGCAGACAATCATAAAACGGTTGCAAAACTGTTGAGTCTGCTGAACGCAGCCATTGATCACGTTCAGTAGACTCAACTATTGGGGTGCGTTCTTTTAGGCATCGCATTTGGCAGTCGCTGCGCATCGGAGCTGCCGATTGCGTGTTTTTTAAACGATTACGCAGATACGTAGCCGGCTGCGCAGCTAATTCTATTCGTCTGCGTATCTACTGCGTATCCATTGCCAAAAGAACGAAAATCTGCGCTGCAATCGATTGTGCGGTTGTGCTAAAAGAACGAATTACTGCAAGAACTGCTGTATCCGATGCCTAAAAGAACGCACCCTTGCGGAGCGGATCCGTGAGCGCTCGCTGCTATTGGTGTATTTTTTTGGATCATCGAATCAGAATTTTAGATTTAAAAGAATACACCAATAGCAGCGAGCGTTCACTCAACTGTTGAGTTTGTTGAATGCGCCCATTGGCTACGATCAGCAAAGAAAGCAGCATTACAAATGAGTAAAATTCTTCATATAATTAGTTTATATATTTGGATCCATGTGAAACCAAAAGCAAAAACCAATCATATTTTACAACAGTTGCGAAGCTGCTTTCGCTGAACGCAACCAATGGCTGCAGAGAAAATTAATCAGTTAGCGCTTAGTAATTCTTTAATATGATTGGTTCTTGCCTTTAATTTTTCACAAAATCTAAGTGTAGGAACCAATCATATTAAAGAATCATTAAGCTAACTGATTATTTTTCTCTGCTGAACACAGCCATTCCAATTATCTTGGGACCCTATTGATTATTATAATAATTTGTTGTGAGTTGACAGTCTTTAATGTATCTCATCGATGATATAACCTAGAATGGTCACGTGATAACGCATGCGCATGAAAATTACTGCTGGAAAAACGTGTTCTTTTCTCTTGTATCCTACCGTTTCTTTGACGCAGGTCTCTGTAAAGAATCGTGAAAATGGCAGAAGTAAGTTTTCGAAATTTAATATTAAATCTACGAAATCCTTAAACATCCATTATGCAAAATGTATTTGCATGAATCATACATTTTACTCGATTGACAAAGTATATCGTTAGAATAATATTGATGTCCCCACATATTTGGTTGTCATGTCATATATATAAATATCAAATTTATTTATATATTTTTTTCGATGTGTTCTTTACAGGCAGATGAAACTCAGAAAAAGAAGAGGACCTTTAGGAAGTTCACCTTCCGAGGGGTCGATCTTGATCAACTTCTGGATATGCCAAAGTAATATTGATTTTCTGAATGTAACCTATATAACAATTACTTAACCTTACAAAGTATCGGGGGTGCGTTCCGAGTTACGCATGAAGCGTATGATGCATTATTTGTCCTTGTTTACCAAATAATAAAGAAGGATAAAACGCATCATAAAAAATACATCACGTGCTTCATGCGCAACTCGGAACGTACCCTGGAGATATGGTAGTGTCTCGGCGCCAAGACAACGCGAAAGGACACTGCTGTGCTCCTTTATTACAATCTACGCTCATAGATCGCTTCTAATAATCTTAAAATTGAACAATACTTATTTAATTGTACACTAACAGTTCATTTTTATAGTGTATTTTTTTAATTGTTCGAAATAAATAGAACATTTGTTAACATGAATGAGAAACTTTATCAATAATTTTTTCCAGTGAGCAGTTGATGGATTTGATGCATGCTAGAGCACGTAGACGCTTTTCTCATGGCTTGAAAAGAAAGTCTATGGCTCTTGTCAAGAAGCTGCGCAAGGCAAAGAAAGAGACTCCACCTAATGAGAAACCTGAGATTGTAAAGACGCATCTGCGTAACATGATTATCGTTCCAGAAATGGTTGGCTCGATTGTTGGTGTATACAATGGTAAAACTTTTAACCAAGTTGAAATCAAACCAGAAATGATCGGCCATTATCTTGGAGAATTTTCTGTTACATACAAACCTGTTAAACACGGTAGACCTGGTATTGGTGCTACTCATTCTTCACGATTTATTCCACTCAAATAAAATGTATTTGTCTATCTTGTACCAATAAATTATCAAAAACCTTATAGAGTTCTTACAATGAGTCAATTTGTTCATATTGCGAATATTTACACAAATTAATTTGTAGTAGTTATAACAAAAATTTGATATATTTTTACAAAATGCATTTTAAGAACAATTAAAAATATGTAATTGAGACACTAAGACATCATTAATTTGTGAATAAATATAGAAAAAGTGAATATAAGTGATATTAATGAATATAAAAACTATTAAGAAAGGAATCTGTATATTGAAATATCTTGTGGACTATATCTTTGTGTATTTATCCACTATAGAATATGCATTTTAAGATTTTGATTTAAGAGAATTTATTAAATATTTTGCAAATTAATAGTAATAATTATGTATATATATATATATATATATACACACAATATATAGAATGCAATATTTTACATGCCAAAGTAATAAATGTGCTGTTTTAATATGTTTCTATCCGTCATTGCTATTACTTTGTTTCATAGCAAAGTAGGCACTTTGAAGTTCTCGAAGGTTGTTTTCTAACGTTGCAACCTCGTCGTACTTGCAATCAGCGCGGGCCTGTTTGATGTACGCGCGAAGATTGCTCATTTGTTCGATTATTGGATCCATAGATGAAGACATGATGGGTGTAATGTGAGATGGACCCCAGCCTTGAGATTGAGTCACCATTACTTGTGCCTAAAAATTTGAAGACTTATGATGAAACGTGAGACATCAGACGACTATTCAATCATTTTTTAAAAAAGAAATAAATATTTTGAGAAATCTTCATTATAATAATATGCATAAAAAAACTAAGAGCTATACATAAAAAAGAATAGATTGGTTATTTAGCCTTTCATGACTTTAATATTAAATGTGATTATATTTTAAAAAATTCCCGTCTTTAATCATCTGCTCTAATTTGTTGATATACCTGACTGGTTTTCAAAGATGGACTACTGTCCAAATTCCATGTATCTTTCTTGCGTTGTTCCTTCGGTTTCTCTCGTTGTTCTTCCTCCAACTGCCACTCGTATGCTATTCGGGCTTCTATCCTTTTCTGGCGTTCTTCTTGTAAAACTGCATATTCCTCTATCGAGGGCAGGGGTTGCAGAGTTAATAACTCTTCTTTCAAAAATATCATTGCGGATGTTCTAACCATCTGGTATAGTCTCAATTCTTGTCCCAATGCCTCCTGCAAATCCGTTGCATCTTTCTTCACGCCAACGACTAGAATTCTTTTGCTGGTCGCATCTATGTTTTCCCCCAATTTTGCCAATTTGACTCGTAATGATTGTGCATCTTCTAAACCATATATAGTCTCGCCTTCTCTAAAATAGTTTTAAGAGCATTCTAATATAAGTTCTTCCGATACTAATTTTATAATTAATAACTTGCACACCAAGAAAGTCGCTCTGTATATTACAATTTTTAATGTATTATATTGTGATAGATTGACATTATCTTAAATATAATGGAAGTTCACATACTTTAGCGATTCCCACATTTTGTTGTACATTGCTAAATGCTGTGACGCTTCGCTCATGTATTCCTTCATTTTCTCATAAAATTCACAAACAATTGGTTTATCAAATTGCTTCGCTTTCTGCATTTCCCTTGCATCAAGCAAGTTTATACAGTGAGTACAGACCCTAAAGTGTTGTTCACTGCTAGTTGAATCATTGACCAATGATAAAACGCTATTTAAACTACCGTTGGAAGGTGATCGTGCTAATTTTGAGAGACCTATACCTGCACGTGCTATTCTCTCGGGAAATGTTCGTTCTGATATAGGAGACGAAGCAGAATCATCTTGTATTGATACGGGACTAGTCATCTTTCCTGTAAAAAAATTAGTTCTGTTAAACATAATTTTAAGAATATGTACAAATTATTTCATAAATTAGAAGTACTTTTCAGCAAAAGATACAAGTGACACAGACTGCTTTCCTTTTTAGGAGATTGACATAAATATTCTATTATTCATATCGAGAAGGATAGAATGACATTTGTGTTGACTATGTTTCCTAAAATGAAAGCAGCCACAGTGAATCATTACATCCATATTTGCTAACATTAAACAAAAATGAAATAATTCTCTTTACTATATATTATCTGTGACTGAAAAGCACCCGAAATAATATTAAATGTTTTACATACGTGCATCGACGAGGGACAAAAATACAGTACAATTATGGCACATGACTGCCCCACATAATCTACAATGATGTTTTCGCCTTGCTAAATGAAAACTCTTAGCACAATTAGGACACAATTTTACATCTTTTTCATCAATCCATGGAACAATAGAGCGTTCATGAACTGTAAAAATTTTTATTTACATTAATCATCAATTGTATATAAAATAAAATAGATATCATGGGATATATCAGTGGATAAGTAATTTATATATTTTCTCACCTTTTCTATCGACAGGATCCGATGGTAACTTATTTAATAATTTATCTAACCTTATAAGAAGTTTATTTGTTTCATATGCGTATCTTTCTAATCGAGCATTTCTTATATCCTTAAAATACCTCGTATGAGATGTAATTGCACCTGGAATAGTTTTTAAAAATTAATAAATGTGACATCACATAAAATTTAATTATGCATTTAGCAGCATGCAGTATTTTTAAATACTGATTTTAGGAAACTAAAAATCTACATTTGATTATTTAGGAGCTTTAATGAAAAAAATTATTTCTTCTTGTCAAAGATAGTTTTGGCTCATAAGTATCGCTGCGCTACCTATTTCTTGTGGTCCCCAATTAATTTCAGGACTCCGTCTCTTGTCTTGCTGTATCGCACTTGGAAATGTTTCTGGTATATCGTCCTGCTTCAAGATTTTTTTCTTGGCTTTGCCAAACAAATCTGAAATAAAATCCAATATATTTTGACTTTCGTTTTGTATACAAACTTAATAAATTGTAGAAATAGGATTCTATGAGTTTTTTCTTGACAAATAAATTGCAAAAGAATCGTGCACGCATACCTTTCAGAGATCTTAAGATCTCCGGATCATCATTGTGAATTTCCTCGAAGTGTTTCGTTAAATGACTAGGTGCCTTGAAATCAGTCATGCATATAGGACATATAAATCCCTCCAGTACTACATCGTTACCCGCCATTGCGAAGCCAGACTACTCTTGCGACTTGCAATTTAGAGAATCTCGATCGTATTCACCAAGTTCGTCCTAATGTAGGCGTCTCTCCAGTGCTGCGGAAGAAAACGCGTCTTGCGCGGGCAGCCATATTGAGCGCGACAGCTGATAGAAATCAAACGCGTTAACCTTGTGCAACCGAAGTGTCTTTTGAGTTTATCGTTCTCAAGATATCGGACAATGACGCTTTTTATACATCTTTTTATGCATCTTTTTCTTTCGAGACGTCACGTTTTATCGATACAGAATTTATCATATCGTTTATTACCAGCGATGTTCCTTACAATAAAAAAAATGAAACTTGACCGATTTCCTACATTATTATCTGCGTAAAGCATATTTATACTTGCGATCGAAGATAAGTAATAATATATGAAAAACATCAATAAGTTTATGAAAGAATCGGCTTCTCAGAAAAATGGGGTGTTTTACTTAAATTGAAAATTACTGAAAATTGAAACGATAATTGTCTCAAAATCAGGATAATTTCTAAGAGTGACTTTAATCATGATTTTAATTAAGTCTCGTTAATATATCAACTATAAACTTTTCAAGTAATATCTACACTAATTTACAATTCGGATGCTGATTTATAGAGAAAAAGTAAGGTTTTTCTTAAAACTTTGAGGTTCGGTTCCATCAATGTAAGATTAATTTCTATTTAACTTACTGATAATTCTAAAAATTAGAAAAAGATAAAAAGTAAATTGAACCAAAATTAATCTTACACTTACATACATTAATGGCTGAATATACTTTTAATCATTGGCGTAGGATTTCAGTTAGAGGGCAAAAATTTATCTTCACACAAAACTTATAAAAATATTTTTATTAAAACCAGTCTTCAAGGATCTTCAACGAATACTTTCGTACGAATAACGCTTGACCACTTTGGCCAATAAGCATTTAACTTTTTGTCGTAACAATGATTTTCATGATTTAATTATTTCTTCTTGCCAAAATTTTGGAAAGTAAACACTACTTGCTCTCCCTTTGCGTATGTGCTTTTAATACTCTGGAGTTGATACAAAAATTTGTAACACAGTTACTGACTGATGCTCGTTTCTACTAATGTAGATTAAGACATTAATCTCAGTTCAACTTACTCTTCATCTTTTTTTAATTTTTAGAATCAGAGAAAGATAAAGAGTTAACCAAAATTGTTGAACTAAAATTAAAATTAAACTACATTGGTAAAAATGGACATGAGTCTGTAAAACTTATTTAATTTATATTCATTAAAAGACATTAATTAATTTTTACAACAGGTACCAAAAAATGAATGTACATAACTCGTACAGAAAAAGAATTTTAATAAGAATAATCTAAATAAAAAAAACTGAATTGACATTCTTTGACAAACAGATATATAATTGAGTAGGTTCAATAGACCCATCAGTTTCCGAGGGTTAACAATAGATTCTTTAATATATACACATTAACATTTTAAAGCTTAGAGAAAAAAAGTCGTGAGTAATATTTTTTTTTATTTATTTATCTTACATTCCAGAATATTCACATAAATTAGTACACGAATTAATAACACAGGCATAATAAGGATCTCACTAAATCTCATAAATGTTAAAAAATGAAGCTATTATATGCGTAATTGATCTGTAATAGCATTGAATTCAGACTCAAACTTACAGGCCGTCCTTTGATGGTTCCTCCAAAATGCTTATCGCATATTACAAAACTGAACACATCGCTTTATAGCAAATAACGGCATACATATAAAAATTATCTTAAATCGGTGTTTTATACAATGCTGCATATGTACCATGCCCAAAACTCTAACGTTATATATTCCGTTAAAAATATCTTACAGGATGAGCTCTACATTTATATTATTTCTATGTGAGAGATCAATTAAATTAATTATATAAAATCATGAAGTGTGTGCAAATAGATATTCCATTAAAGCAAATATATTCAATGTATAGGATTACTTTATAATATCATGTGCGATGTAAACTCATTATCGTGTATATCACAACTTAAAAATAAAAACGTGAACAAAAACAAAATTTGTGCATTGCGGCATGCTTGTGGCTTATTGTGGCTTAAGCACGATTTAAACATTTTTAAATCAAATATCTTCTCTAAAGTTGCAGTCGTTTCATGTGTTTCATATATATACACATTACATTAATATATACATAATCGTTTTGTGTATTAATTACAGTAACAATTACCGACTTAATTGATATATGTACCAATATGTGTTTAATTTACAATGTATATTGTCAATATAATTGCTATTATTATTACTAATTTAGACTTGGTACTTAAATATATGTTATGTACCATGAGCATATCGAATCAAGGTAAAATGATTTAGATTTGCCTAGACGCGTGCAAATTTGCATAAAGCGTATATGCAGTGTGTAGTGAAAATTATATTTATATTATTTAACAATACAAATGTAAATTAAAAAAGATATTTTATGTAATAAATTCAGTACTTCTGATGTAAAGATTGTTATCAAATTTACGAAACGCATTGTCATAATTGCGTTTTTTTTATCTGGATCTAATGCTTACTTAACATATTAATAATGATATTGGACGGAATGAAAAAATGCATAAGCAAAAATGAAAAAAAAAAAAAAAATAAGTACTTAACTTCCTAAATATACTAGAAACGAGATCTCTCAAATCGCATTCGCCAAATAGTCTAAACTTAAATAAAAAGTTCTATAAATTATAAAATGTCCAGATTTTTAAAAAATAAAATAAAATTTTTTCAATCACAAGATCAACGTCAAATGACTTCAATGACAGTATAAGCCCCAATTTATAATAGATAGTAGTAAGCATTTTTGTTCTAAGTTGTAAACCATAACGTTTTTTTTACAACAAAAAGTATTCCCGACGCTGTTTAATCCCTAAGCTTTAAATAGAGCTTAGAGCAAATTAACATCGCAACTCGAAGCTTAGAGCAAAATGCTAAAGGGGTTACCTATTGTAGACCGGAACAGAATGCCACGACTTGAAAATCAGAGAAGGACGACAGTTGTTTCGAGTTTTAAATGAAACAGAGGATTGCAAAATCGCAGTGATAATAAATCTCTTGGAACGTGTTAGAAAATTTATAAAACGAAATTTTTTGTCCATATTATATACGCGCTTGTACACACATGGGAGCAATCGTTTTACTCAACCTGGAATTTGATTAGTGATGGCGTTAGA
The DNA here is from genome assembly GCF_001594055.1 of Mycetomoellerius zeteki. NCBI lineage: Eukaryota > Metazoa > Arthropoda > Insecta > Hymenoptera > Formicidae > Mycetomoellerius > Mycetomoellerius zeteki. Next base: position 65,885 of record NW_017257882.1, on the reverse strand, counting down.
TCCAACGGAAACCGACGGCGGGCTCGCAGGGTCCTGCATTAGCGTGTGCATTTCCTCCTCTTGGTCGGAAAGCGGTATGGCCGGCATGTCATGCGAATTGGCTTGCTTTATCTTCAGCTGGCTTGGCACCTCTGTGAGTACTGGCCCGTACTGCGAAGTGGAACCCACCAGCAAGTCAGTCGATGGATTCAAACCGCCCAACATCTTTCCTCATAGCAACGCGTACATAAGATAAAGAAACAAATGTACCAGAACATACCAGAGAGCGGATGGCTTCCGGTAAAATAAAATTAGACGCAAAATATTGTATTCGGGTGGAAACCTGTTCGCTTACCTGACCACTGCTACTCGTCATGCCGTTCCTTGGTGATTTGCTATGATGAAAGAAAGTGAGCCATGTCCAAACAAAGCCAAGCAATACACCGATTAGCATTATCCCGGCACCTAACGCCACAGAACTCTTTCCTGTATTTTCATGTTGCTGTACATCTGGAGCCGTCGTTGAATGTTCTTCTGGCTTTATCTACAATTATTACATTCTTTCATATCAGTTTATAATCACCTTCAATAGAAATAAAATAAACTTCGGGCTCAATTTTAGCAAGAAAAAAATAACAATCGTTAATATTAAAATTTCCTTTTAGTCTTTCTAGACAAATTTATGTACTTTATTATGAACTTTATTACAAGGGAGATTTTTAAATGTTTCAGATGGAAAAGTCTGAGAAAATAAAAGATCAACATTTTACGATAAGTCTTGCATATTGCGAACAATAACTAGAATTTTTACCTCCGATGCAACATCGTCACTCGTCTTCGAAGACTCCTCCTCTGCGGAGACGAGGTTGACGAGCATGGTCGTGAGGCCAGCGACGAAGAAGCATAGTGCGACCGACAGCAGCGTCCACTCCAACCATTTCCTGGAATTGAGCTTGTGCCTGGATACGATGCGCCAAAAGCCGTGCCTCAGCCCGGCGGCGCCGCCGCCACCACCACCACCGCTGCCGTCGCCACCGCTGTCGTACGTGTAGCCGACGGTGGTCGGTTGGTAGACGGCCCCGCTGTCCGGCATGTCCTCTCGCGAGATGTACGCGATTTTTTACCCTAGTCGCCGCCTCCTCTTGAACCAGAAGGATCGCCGATTCGAACGTAGAACGAGTCGCGACGCCAGGTCACAACCGACGACACGATTCGTTACGTCTCTCGCGGGTCGGAAATATGCGCACCGCGTTCGCGACTCTCTTCTCCAAGAGAGAGAGAGCACCCACCTCTGTTATCGCGTGGTGCAACGGGACTCACCCTGAACGATCACCACCTCGATCTCGATGGTATGGCTGCGGCCGCGTGTCGTGTTAATGCGCGCAATTACTACGCGTGTGGCTACGAGCGAAGGATTTCGCGTACGTGACACGCGCACACCGGCACACCGATGCGTCAGATGCGTGTGACTTGCGCAATGCGCACGCCGGAGTACTCCAACTGCTCAAACGTCCCTTTAAGTTTTGGAAGTGCAACCCTATCCTTTTCTTCTCTTAATTCTTATTTTCTTTTGCCTCTTATCGTAATCTTCCGTGTAAGTTTTGTTTATTTATCGCATCCCTATCCTTCTCTATTTTATAATTAGTGAACTATCGTTGCGGAATAAATCGCTCTCATTATCGATATACGTGGATTGATAATCCAGATAATCGCCAGATTTCGTGCGAGCGTTTTATCAAATCATACAGCATTGTTATCGATCAAAATTTATGCACGTACGATTTGCAAAGTTCTGTCATATGAAAACAGACTTAAAGCATAAAAACTTGATATATACACAAATAACTCGTGTATTTTTTCAAAAATATTTATTATTTGTTGTCTATCATTTGCCATTATTTAATATTAAAAATTTATCTTACACAAAAATCTATCTTTTTACAATAATTCTTTAGAGAGTAATTATGCTTTAATTGTTAAAATTAATGCTATCGTTATTACTATGCAAATTAACAAATAAAAATATTGCATTTTGTACTATTTTGAATTGTTTATTTAAATTAAATTTTTAAAGCAAATTTTCCTATTGACATTATTTTAGATAAGCAATTTCATAAATTAAAAGTTTTTTAAATATCTATTTAACCAAACTTTATAAAAAAATTTTATTGAATGTGTGTGTGTGTGTGTGTGTGTGTGTGTGTGTGTGTGTGTGTGTGTGTGTGATAGTTACAATATACTTTATACACTTGATATAAGTAAACACAATGTAATGTTAATATAATACACTTTGTTAAGATATCATAAATAAAATAATTGTACAGTCGTGCTACAATTAACTTTAACTTATAGATATTAAATAATGTCTACATATCCCTCTATCATATTCTTAATATCTATCAGGGTTGGTAAATACTGTTTTTTTTAAGAATAAAACGTACTGTTTTTTCTTAAATATGTTTTTAATGCTTCAAATATGTTTTAAACAGTATTATAAAAAAAAAACATTTAAAACATATTAAAAACATCAATGTAGCATGTTTTAAACTGTTTAAAACATGTTTTTTTACTAACCCTGATATCTATATAACCCTCAACTATAGCTAATAAAAACTACACCTAAGTTCTCAAGCGTCTTTTTTTTACCTACAATTTAATATTACACTGGAACCTACTAGCGTACTCGAAATAGCGCGAATCATGCCCTCCATATGCGCTCGGCATATGTGAATAACGTAAGTGGGGGAATAACAATGCAAGCGGCCAACGGCTACTTCCCAAGACTGCGTTCCGTAACTCACTGTTAGTACTGACAGCATGACGTCATTCTAGTGTGATGAAGCAAGCGTTCCATTTTCGCAAATATACTGTACAGTAAAATGATAGTAACGGAACATTACTTTCAGCAGTACGTGTAACTAAGTAATTTTTAACGTAAAATGGATTTACTGTGGCTGTGTTCCAAAATTGACTGCCGGTACTGAAAATCTATAGTGCACGTAACGTAAACTGTAGCATTGGCTGCGTTCAGCAGACTCAACAGTTTTGCAACCGTTTTGTGATTGGCTGCGTTCAGCAGACTCAACAGTTTTGCAACCGTTTTATGATTGTCTGCTGAGATAGGACCATTCTTCTAGATCTAAAAGTATGATCCAATTAGCGCTAAGGAAACTTCCAACAGTTGCAAAACAAACGTTCTGCTGAACGCAGCCATTGTCTGCTGAGATAGGACCATTCTTCTAGATCTAAAAGTATGATCCAATTAGCGCGAAGAAAACTTACAACAGTTGCAAAACAAACGTTCTGCTGAACGCACCCATTTTCAGTGTTGGCAGTAAATTTGGAACACAGCCTACGATGAATTTTGGAACAGACTTTACAGTGCTGCCAGTACTAGCAGTGCGTTACGGAACGCAGCCGAAGGCTGTCAACATTGAAAATGCTACAGTTTACGTTACGTGCACTATAGATTTTCAGTACTGGCAGTCAATTTTGGAACACAGCCCAAGTCGCGACGTGTTCGTACAGGCTTGCGCAAAATTGTGCTTTGGTGTACTTATTTTGAGGGTTGGTAAAAAACATATTTTAAACAGTTTAAAACATGCTTAGTTGATGGTTTTAATGTTTTAAATGTTTTTTTTTACAGTAAAGTGTTTAAAGCATTAATATTTGAAGCATTAAAAACATATTTAAGAAAAATACAATGTTTTATTCTTCAAAAAAAAAAAAAAACATTTACTATTGAATGTGCGATCTAAAATAATTTATAACTTTTTCATCATTTTTTTTCATCATTTTGAAAATATGTGTAATACATTCTTAAAGCGCATGTAGAAATGATATCGCAACGATCCTGGATTTTCAGTTTGGGAGTAAAATGGGGATTACCTTGATATAGCGCATTCAGAGCCTCGAGTGCGCGCTATTACGAGGTTCCAAATTTCCAATGTACATCGTACCAATCGACATGTACAGATCACATAACCGTCTAAAATTTTCGAGTTCAAATAACTCGATATAGCAATAATCATTGCTGTAGTTGAGGGTTCATTATAGAGATAAGCGATACAGAACCAATATTTTAAATATCAATATTTTTTCTAGGATTTTTGTATTAATATATTTCGATTTGTATTGAAATGTATCGACATTTGAACAGGAATATCAAATTTTCGATGTAAAAAGATGGACTTTTTGCATATCGATACGCATTGGTGCGCGTATCGCTTAAAAATAAAAATATCAGATATTAGCAATGTCGCAAATTATCTGTCCTATATTTTGATATATCAATATTTCTGTTTACGATACATTGCGATATGAAATATCGCATTATTGAGATTTTTTTCTGTGTCGCCCATCCCTATTCAATTAGCTTTTCATTACTTAAATTTCTGACGCTAACTCTCAGTCTCGGAATAGTTAGAATTATTCTCGATACTTATCGTACATGGAATATATTCCTGTCCGGACTCCTGAAGAAAAATAAAGATGGATTGTAGAAAGGCAAAATTAATCAATCCACTATTTAAATTCATAAAAATTATCACAAATTATTCGTACATTACATACCGAATTTACAATAATTTGTCTGCCTCCTTCTAAGTTTAATTCATCCATTTCTTCCGTTGTTAGGATTATGACGGAATCCTCAGGTATACTATCCTCGTCTATATAAGTTATAGGTATTTCTGATGCAACCTATACATATCACAAATCCATTAGCAATTATATTGAAGGGACTTGATAATTCAAATTACCTCGCAATAACTGAAATTGGACGTGTCTTGTATTTTCGCCTGAGAGTCGTGCAGTACTGGCGTATCAATTAGTCGTTGCTTTTTCACATTTGATGATTTTTCCGCTTTTTTTCCATCTTGTTGAAGTCTTCGCCATATTGTAGTTTTTGGAATGTGATACATCATGGACGCTGCAGCCTGCGACATTCTGCCACCTTTGCAAGCCGCTACAGCTTCCTCTAATCGCGACTTCTTTGATTCTTCATTCTCAGTTTTGCGCTTCTTCCAAAATGATAACGGTAATTTACCTTGATTTACTAGTCGTGCCTTTTCTCTAAACAATGTAGTCTTTGGTATCTAAAGATCATTGACATCTTAGGTTACACTCAATTAACAATCTGTTAAATCTGTTTACGATAAAATAAATTCAAAAGCAATGAACAAAATTGTAATAAAATTTACTTTAAACTCCAGAGCAACTTTTGTCAAATTTTCTCCTCTTTCCAAAGCTTTAACAGCGGCTTCTTTCGTGTCTAAAGCATATGATCTCTTCATTTGACGACGTAAGATCTGATAGCCCTCCTTTTGTATACGTCTCCATAATACAGTTTTAGGTATTCTAAATATTTCTGATGCATGCTGCAAGCTCGAACCATCTACAATAAAGTTTGCATAATTAAACAGTCTAAATATAATTATTAAATAATGGCAGACATACATTGCATACTAGAGAATAATCTAATATAATCTAATATAAAAATACACAGAATTAAATTCTAAAAGAAGAATAAACCAAGTATAAGAAAAACACTAACTGATCACGGCGTTTATAGCTGCATTCATGCATTCTGCAGGATATCCATTTCTTGATGCATTTAAATGTATGCCTAATGCTTTTGCCCGCATATACAATGTCGAGCGTGGTATATTGTGCTTAGTAGCAGCTTCTATTAAAGTTTGTCCTAATTTCAAATCATTAATTGCAGATGCTAACATATCGTCACTGTAATCTCTCTTTACAGTGTCACGGCGTCGTTTCTTCTTTTTATTTGAAATACAATTTTTAGCAGTGCTTGGTTCATGAGTCTCATTCTCCAAAGATTCAATATTGTCCTGAATTTCCTCTACCTTTGACACAGTTTCTTCCATTGCTTGATCTTTTTTTCCTTTATCAATTTCATTTTCATAAACTCCATCTATCTGTTGAAAATACAAAATATTATTATAAATTCCAAATTGTTAAATATAAAATTCTACAACAAATTAAAAAAAAACTTGACAAATGGTAACAAAAAAGTCTAATTAATAAATAACTTGAAACTAACATTAATAAGACCACTTATTTTTAACGATCGTGCAGCCTCAAGTAAGCTATTGATATTTTCAACAGGAACACGAATTTCTCCATGATATATGAATTCGATAATCAATTTTATATCCTGAGGAGATATATCGCTTAGAATAATGGTTGGATAATCTTCTGTCACTTGACTTAACACTTCCTATAAATTATACATAATGTTAATCTCATAATAATTATTATGATATAAATTGTTATATTATACAATGATTATTAATAATAAATTTATCAATAATATATTTTATAATATTATGCAAATTGTATGTACACAAGAGTTATTTTATATGTAAACATTGCAAGAATAAAACATTATTGTGTTACATTTCTCTCAATACAGCTCTCATAGAAGATAATAATATAACAATAACATAAGAAATTGAAAACAAATTTTCGAGAGAATATTGTATGTTTCAGCAAAGAATAGTAGTTATTGTTGCTACTACTAAATCATAATATATGTACAATTATATTTTCAGTCGCTTAATTGCGAGATTTTCTGAGCCTGGTGGAATTATTTTGTATGTATAACAAAAGGCCTGTCTTTTTTAGCTGAACTTTTGCACCAGTTCATCTTTCTTCCTTTTTTCTTCAGGAGAAGAAGAAGAAGAAAGATGAACTGGTGCAAAAGTTCAGCCAAAAGGAACAGGTCTAAAAATGTCCTTGAAAGAAATTATTTACTTGAAACAAAATACTACACGCGCATAATACAATGCGATGCGCATGAATACGTTGACCATCTGCGGATAGAGTGACATCCACCATGCAATCTTCCTCCAAGAGCTGCCGCACGACGTCAGACAGATGATTTTGATAGTTGTTCCATTTAAAACGGTAACTCTGATTGACTTTACATTGGCTAGCGTCAGTCATGTTGTTGCCGTTTTATCTTCTTTCCACTGTTTTTTTTTTTTTTTTTTTAGATAGATGGATAATTGGAACAAATGAAATTCAAGAATACAGAGAGAGAGAGAGAGAGAGAGAGGACTGTTAATCTTTTTTTATAGCAAATTATACACACACATCGTTATCGAGTGTCATTAGTTGTATGAACAGAAGGTATCACACCACTTGACCAGGCTACCCTACGCACATTGCGGATATTAGCAGTTTTGCAGTTGTAATGGCGCGGTTCCATGGTGCGAAACGTATATGCAATGCGGAATTGGCGGAACGATGCCCGTCCAATCGCAAGCATCACAGTCGATTGTGAAAAGAATAATCGACTGTGATTGGTCAATTTCTTAAGGCCATCACAGGTACAAAAATTTTAGTCGTAATCGTAAGCAAATCGGCCAATCACAATCGAGCGTTTTAAAACGCGAGACCGTAATTTTGATTGTGATTGGTCGATTTGCTTGCGACCTTAAGGCCATCATACGTACAAAAATTTTAGTCGTAATCGTAAGGCCGTAAGCGAATCGATCAATCACAGTCAGGCCGGAATCAGACTACGCATTGAAAATTGAAGTTGAAGAGTGAAGATTGAAATTTGACCAATAAGGACAAAGAAATTTTAGCTCCTTTTGTTTTGGTTGGTCAAATCTGAATTTTTCAATCTTCAATCTCGATCTTCAATGCGTAGTCTGATTCCGGCCTCAAGCGTTTTAAAACGCGAGATCGTAATTTTGATTGTGATTGGCTACGTTTACACCATGCATTTAGACCGCGGCCTATACAATAGATGTCCTTGTTTATCCTGTAGGTTAAACAAAGACACCTATCGTATGGTCGCAGACTAAGCGCACGGTGTAAACGTAGCCATTGGTCGATTTGTTTGCGACCTTACGATTGCGACCAATGCGGGG
>NW_017257882.1:57522-57785 GCF_001594055.1 Mycetomoellerius zeteki | reverse complement strand
GGTCTGTTCGCCTTGCTTACACTTTTTACACTCAGCATCTTCGCTTTCTCTCTTTTCAGCGCCAAATATATATCTATCTCATTTTAAGTGTAAAAAGTGTACGAAAGTGTAAGCAAGACGAACAGACCTAGCTTCAAACTGCGATAATTTTGGCTGCGTTCAGCAGACTCAACAGTTTTGCAACCGTTTTATGATTGTCTGCTGAGATAGGACCATTCTTCTAGATCTAAAAGTATGATCCAATTAGCGCGAAGGAAACTTAG
>NW_017257882.1:54137-57463 GCF_001594055.1 Mycetomoellerius zeteki | reverse complement strand
CGTACGACAAAAATCGGATGCAGTGTGAATTCAGCAATATGCCTAAAAAACGATAGTCGATCGTCGGCATGAAAAGAAACCTTAAATAGTTTGAAACATTTGAATCTTCGGAATTGGAGGGACCGTTAGTGTTGATATTGAAATGAAACGAATCCAATTTATCGTAACGTGATATTTTGCTATTGGTTAAACATGTTTATTAAATCGATTGTATTGGAAGGATTTAAATCCTACGGTAAAAGAATCGAAATAAATGGTTTCGATAAGGAATTCAACGCTATAACAGGATTTAATGGTAGCGGAAAGTCAAACATTTTGGATGCAATATGCTTTGTTTTGGGCATTACGAATCTTGGCCAGGTAAATTTTATTTGTTGCATACATTTAATTTATATTTTATGAGATATTTATCATAGCATTGCACGATGTTCGAACATAGCCTCATTATCTTGTAATGTAGTATTGTTTTTAAAAACAATATTTAAACTGTAAATATTTAAAGTCAATTTTATTATGATGTATAATAGAAACTTTTTTGTGTATTATTTGCCAATATTTGTATATATATGTTAAATAATTAAACTAAAATTATTCCTATTTAATTTATACATGGCAGTGATAGTTGTTAAATTGTAAATGATTTATTCACTAAATTATATTACTAACGATATTGTTTTAATGTAATATAGGTACGTGCTACTTCTTTGCAAGATTTAGTCTACAAATCAGGTCAAGCAGGAATAAAGAAAGCTAGTGTTACAATAACATTTGATAATCGTGACACAGAGGTATCTCCTATGGGTTATGAACAATATGAAGAAATTGTGATTACAAGACAAGTAGTGATCGGTGGTAAAAATAAGTACATGATCAATGGGACAAATGCACCAAATAAACGTGTGCAGGATTTGTTCTGTTCTGTCCAACTAAATGTGAATAATCCGCACTTTTTAATTATGCAAGGTAGAATAACAAAAGTGTTGAATATGAAGCCAATAGAAATTTTGTCTATGCTCGAAGAAGCAGCAGGAACAAAAATGTATGAAAAGAAGAAACAATCTGCATTAATCACAATAGAAAAAAAGGATAGTAAATTAAAAGAAATTAATACTGTATGTTGTTAATATACCATTTGATAAACTGATATCTTCATTCTCTCATATTTATTTGTTGTATATCTTTTAGATTTTGAGAGAAGAAATAGGTCCAAAGTTAAACAAGTTAAAAGAAGAGAGAATGAGATATGTAGAATTTCAGGGAATAGAAAGAGAACTTGAACACTGCAAACGAATTCATCTTGCATGGAAGTATGTTGCTGCTTTCAATAATAGTAAAAAAATGGAAGAAAACGTTAAGATTGTACAAAACAAAATAGATTCAAAGTCAGAAGACATAGTTGCTGGTGAGGAAGAAATCGAGGACCTAGAAGCAAAATATGATAAATTAATAAAGAAAAAGGAAGCGGTATGGAAGTGGTTTCTTGTATTGTTTCTTTAGTAACTGTACCTAAATAACTGTACTTAGACCTGTAAAATTGAGCTAAATTATTATTTATAGACAATTTTTAAATGTTCATATTGCATAAGTATACAAATATATATAATATCCAATAAAATATTCCTACAATATAGTTCTTAAGACTGAAAAGATACATCTAGTCTAGAACTTTATTGATATATGTCATGCATGATTTTATGTTAAATTTTTATTTATATCAATATTTATGTATATAATAATATAATCTCCAATAACAGTATTAAATTTAGCATGAATAATGTTAAATACATAGTATAAAAAATACATTGTCATTAACTTTTAATAATTTTTTGACAGGAAAAAGGTATTATGTTGGAAACCTTAGAACAGGAGCTACAGGAACAAGAGAAAATGCAATGTAAATTATCAGCTGAAGTAAACAGTAATAAGGAAAACATTAAGGCTGTGAAAAAAACAATGGAGCACATAAAGATTAATATAAAAGATGATAAAAATGCGCTCATCTTAAAAGAAAAGGAATTAGAGGAAGTTGGAGGACTTTTTCAGAATTTGAAAGAAATGTGCCAAAAAGACACCGAAGCAGTATTAGAAGCACAAGAAAAGTATCAGAAAATCAGTGCAGGTTTATTGGAGAGTGAAGATGGTAAAAATGCAACCTTAGAACAACAATTAATAAATGCCAAGCAAAGTGCAACACAAGCACAAACCGAACTTAAACAATGTGAGATGACACTAAATCACAACAGGCAACAGTTGAATAAAAATCAAAAAGACATGCATAATACTGAGAATGAATATAAAAAATATCACGTGGACTTGGAAAAGAAAGAAAAAGAATTAAAGTGTTTGGAGAATGAATTACAAAAATTGAATTATAAGGATGGTTATTCAGAAGATTTAATAAATCAAAAAACTAAATTGATCGAAGAAATGAAACCGTTGCGTGAGAAACTAGATCAGTTTGAGATGAGACATCCTCGAACGAGGTTCCAGTATCAGAATCCTGAATCTAATTTTAATGCAAAATCTGTAAAAGGTATCGTATGTAAATTAATTGATTTAAAGGATAAAAGGGCTGCATATGCCTTGGAAGTTGCTGCAGGTGGAAAGGTATAACATTTTCTAAAATTATGTTTTTTTATGAATGTAATCTTCTTTATTTCATGAATATAATTATGTTTCAGCTTTATAATGTAGTAGTTGACACTGAAACAACAAGCAAAAAACTTCTCCAACATGGACAATTACAACAACGAGTTACGATTATTCCACTCAATCGAGTGGCTGGTAAATTTATAGATCAATCAACGATTAATTTGGCAGAAAGATTGGTTGGAAAAGAGAATGTTCAACCCGCTTTGTCTCTTATAGATTTTCCAAATGAAATTAGGCCAGCAATGACCTGGATATTTGGTCAAATATTTGTATGCAAAGATATGGAAACTGCCAAGAAAATAGCTTTCCATGAAAGTATTATGAAAAAGTGCGTTACTTTGGAAGGTGATCTTTTTGATCCAGTTGGTACGTTATCTGGCGGTGCTCCAGCGAAAGCTGGATCAGTTTTATTAAAACTGGAAGAATTGAAAGCGATTAGGAATGAACTAAATCACAAAGAAAAACTCTTAAGAGACGTAGAAAGTGCTTTATCAAATGTTGCAAAATCTGCAGAAAAATATGCATCTTTGAAACAAAAATACGATCTATTAACTTATGAAATCAGTATGATACAACAGAGATTACAACAAACAAGTTATCATAAAATCAAGGAAGAGGTATACACATACACGTAATCTGTAAACATTTTATGTGTATATATATATATATATATA
>NW_017257882.1:0-53167 GCF_001594055.1 Mycetomoellerius zeteki | reverse complement strand
TCCAGTCTCTCGCAATCTATTAAATGTCAACATAAACACTCTTCGGTTTGGCACTCTTCTGTTTGGAAATCGTCGTGCATATTCTCGCACCGCCTTTAAAGCATTACCGTTGCAGAAACCGTATACAAAAACCATATCAGCATATTCACTATTAGAATACGTACGCGGCATATTGCAAAAGACAAAATTCATCTACTGTTAAAGGCTTTCAAAGAGCGACTGACAAATTCATAACAGAAAGTGGAAAATGTAATCAAATATGTCGGTGCTAGATATGGCAAGAAATGTAAACATTTTTTTTCGATTTCTCTGAAACGGAGCAAAAACGAGCATATGTCTATAGGACTTTTTTTCTTAGTTTTTTACTCCTCTACACGCTCCCGAAGTTTTGCCATTTAATTTGGAAACACCCTGTATATATACATATGCATTAATAATTATGTTTAAATGTAAATATAGAAAATAAGCAAAAAATGTTTACTTTATGTAGAAAAATTAGATGCCTAGCTTTAAGCTTGTTTTTTTTCATTTGTACAATCCCAGGAACAAGCTGACGTTATTTATCATTATTTTTACATCAAAATGACGTCTTCAACGTGAAAATAACGTCAGAATGTTTGCTAGGATGTATACCCAAGGACTTCGATTCTTTCCCTCTGAAATTTTCACAAACTGAGAAATGACCACCAATGACCACCTTTTTACATTAATGCTCATAGTCCGTGCGCGATTAACGACACGACTCTTACGTCCGCTTACAAATAAATTTGACGTAAAGACGAAATAACCTGAATTTTTGGAAGTTTTAAAAAAGTAATCGAAGGAAAGAATCGAAGTCCTTGAGTGTACATACATATATGTTTATATTTATGTTCAGGTGGCTTCTCTGAATGCAGCTATTGAAGAGCTTACAGAACGAATGACTGCAGCAAAGAATTTAGAAAAGGAAAGCACAAAACGTGCAAAGGACATAGAAATTCAGTTAAAGGATGCAGTGAATATTCGTGAGAAACAATTAAAGGAAGCTGAGAATCAATTAAATATCTTGAAGAAAAAATCGGAACAAAGTCGCAAAGAATGGCAAAAGAGAGAACAAGAGTCGGAAACACTTGAATTAGAAATAAAAGAATTAAAGAAAAGTATTGAAAATGGTGATGAACAATTACTTCAAGTAAATGAGAAAAACAATATGTTTGAAGAAAAAGGAGAAACTCTTCAGCAGCAATTGCAAGAAACCAAAAATAAAGTTACAGAATCGCAAAATAATATTAAGAAACAGAAAGACATTATTAATCAACAAAACAAAGATATACAAAGGTTAATAGGAAGAAAAGAAGATATTATTAAACAAAATAAAGATCTACAATTGGATATAAAAAAATTAAATCACGAAATTAATGATATCAAAAAAGGTGCAGCAGAATGTAAGCAGAAAGTTTTGGAACTCACAAGGAAGTATGAGTGGATTGAGCAAGAGAAACCTTATTTTGGAAAAAAAGGTATTTACAGAGATAAATGTTGTTTAATTAACTTATTGATGTACATATACATCATGTTATATTTTTAGATGGTATATATGATTTTGAAGTTAATAAACCAGAAGAAATGGAACAAAAAGTACGTAATTTAGAAGCAATGCATGAAAAGTTAAGTCGTAATATAAATACACGAGCAATCAATCTTCTCGATAAAGAAGAAGAACAATATAATGATACATTAAAAAAGAAAAGAATAGTCGAGACCGATAAGAATAAAATTCTTGAGACAATTAAGACTTTGGATGAAAAGAAGAAACAAACCTTGCTTAAAGCTTGGAAACAGGTATAATTCTTTTTTGAAATTTACTCCATTATATCAAATCATATATTTAAAAAATCTAATATTTTAAACTTGCTACGTTTTATATGTTTATTTTGTATGGTAATTGGTAAATTATATATTTAAATTATATTATTTTAATCTAATATATAAATAAATTTATTTATACTTAAATAAAAATATTGCAACTGCAATATATGTTCACAATGTATGAAGTATATCGATTTTGTATTTCATTAGGTAAACAGGGATTTCGGTTCTATATTTAGTACTTTATTATCGGGAGCCGAGGCTAAATTACAACCACCAGAGAATGAAACAATAACAGACGGTTTAGAAGTGAAAGTTGGATTTTCGGGTGTCTGGAAAGAGTCACTAGGAGAATTATCTGGTGGTCAAAGATCCCTAGTTGCTTTGTCATTAGTCTTAGCTATGCTTCTTTATAAACCTGCACCGCTTTATATTCTGGACGAAGTAGATGCTGCTCTAGATCTTTCACATACAGAAAATATAGGTACAATGTTAAAGAGACATTTTAAACATTCACAATTTATTATTGTATCCTTAAAGAATGGTATGTTCAACAATGCCAATGTTTTATTTACAACTAGATTTATTGATGGTATGTCAACAATAAGTAGAAGTGAAAAAGTAAGATCTAAATAATTATACATAATAAATTTTGACAAACTCAGTGCTAACATTGTTTTTAATTATTGTATTTAAGTGAAACTATTTTATATCGAGACGTTTTGTTCATCTACAAAATAAGTTTGTATCTCCGTTACATAATAAATATTTATACAATTATTATAACAAGCAATGAAATTTATAAATTCCCTAATAAACATTAAGTTTAAGAAATCATATTTAACCAATCAGTTCTTGCGAAAAACGGATGACGCTTTATTTCATCTATCGTCAGTCGCTCTTCTGGATGATATTTTAACATCTGCAATCACAATTTATAAATAATGTTATACAGAGTTTATTATTTCTTAAACATTAAAAATCATGAGATTAATATTAAAGTGCAGCAGAATGACACAACTTACGCCACATAACAAAGATTTTGCACTTTTCGATAATCTGCTAGGAATGTTGATTGTAGAATGTGAATGAAATGATCCTGGATGATTTCTGATAAACATCTGTGAAACAAAAAGTTAAACTTTGGTATTATGAAAGGTATATAATTTTTTTATAATTAATGTCCAATTTTCAACATACAGTGCCAGTAAGTAGTTCATACAAAATAACTCCGAAACTCCAAACATCTGTAGCGGATGTAACAGGAATGGTCGGAGAAAACATTACTGACTCAGGTGACGAATATGGATATGTTAATTTAGATAATTCAACATTGTGCTGTGGTATAATATAAGTAAGCCGGATATGTCCTGCGTCATCCAGAAGAATATTATCAGATTTGAAATCGAGAATCATGATATTTTGCTGATGAAGTGCTTCTAAAGCTAAAAGAATTTCAGCTGCCCATGACCGAATTACAGTTTCCGGTACTTGCCAAAACTCCTGTTCATCTATATTATTTTCTTTAGTCATATATTGTGTCTCATCAATGTTATAATTAATGTTTGATGAATTTATCTGATCGGATATACTTTCAGTATTATTGTTCTCACAGATCTGTAATACATTATTGGTCAAGCCATTCTGCATTGAAATAGTTTTTGAAGTAGAATTGTTATATAATAAATTGCCCATTTTATTATTTTTGAGTGATTCGCGAGTCGCA
Organism: Mycetomoellerius zeteki; assembly: GCF_001594055.1. Taxonomy (NCBI): domain Eukaryota; kingdom Metazoa; phylum Arthropoda; class Insecta; order Hymenoptera; family Formicidae; genus Mycetomoellerius; species Mycetomoellerius zeteki. The sequence goes on along the minus strand of NW_017257882.1, from coordinate 49,593 downwards.
TAACTTCCATTTAATACAGGTGCACAAATTTTTCTTGACTCATTTGAATTTTCGTTATTGTTCATTAATAAAGAATTATTGCCTTTCAAATCTTTATTCTTTATGAAACCTTTTGTCAAAGGATTCTCTGCAACAATAATGTCATCTACTTTTGTATTACTAGTATTTAATGATTTATTGTGATAAACATTAGATAACGTAAGATCTGATTCTTGAGGGATTTGTGTAACAGTCTTCGCATTCAGCGATGGTGTACTTTCTGAATGTCTCAGTTCCTTACACTCATTTAATCGATTTGCAATAGAATTGCTTTTCTTTAATGTTGCACTAACGGATTGTAATAATTCTTGCGATTTTTCTAATAATTGTATAGTAGGCATTTCCATATAGATCTCACTTTGATCATCTGTTGTACATCGATGATTTCCCTGTACTTTATTGTTTTCTCTAACTATATCCGCTTTATTTGGTTCATAAATATTTTCATTGCTGCTGATTTCTCCATTGACATCTTTATTTATATATGTGTGATTTGAAGTTACATCATATAGACTGTCAAATTCTTTGTAATGTAATCTTATGAAGTCCCATAGTCTTCCACAACTATAACATAATGTAAAATACATATAATTAATATTATATAATATATTACAAATAAATTTGATATTGTACCTTGCATATTGTAGGATTAAAAATATAGTAGTCTCAGTTTCAGTACATGCATATAAATGTACCATATATGGTACTTGTTTATGTAATACATAATTGCTTACACTATCCTCGTAAATACAAGATTTTTCTACAGTCTGAAATTATAAATTACAATTACAAATTTAAAAATATTGTATATTAACTATTTATTACTATATTTGATATATTTCAAAGAAATATATATTATACTATATTTAATATATTTCAAATATATATTATACTAGTCCAAATTTATATTTATTCCTTTATATATAATAAAAAATAAAATTTATATATAAATCATATATGATAGCTAAATAACCTTGATTATTCTTTTACAATTTGCACGTATATCCATTACGAGCATCACGGATTTCATTATTTTAAGCACTTTATAATATTGAAGCTCAGATATTGGCTTTTTTTTTTTTTAAATGTTACAATTTAAATGTTCGTTATATAACTGTTCAGCCCGTGCTAAATACTTTGATATCTTATCTTTTATGCCTGGTACTCTTGTACTGTCTGGATCAAATTGTACACCGTTTATCAGACATGATATTCCCAGTTTGTATTGTGTAAAAGCTTCCTCATATTCGGCTATAGATTCATGTTTAAAGGCTGCACTTATGTGAGCAGCTGCTATTAAGAGATACTGTGTAGAATCTGGCTGTGCCTGTGAATCATTTACCTCCTCTTGTATTATTACAGAATATGTAGAATGTGTATCATAATTTAAAAAGGGTTTACTGATATTGTTGTTCAGACTATCAAATCCTGATACATCGCTGAGTGTTACCATGTTGTTCTTATCAAAACTTTTGTTTTGATGTGCATCATATTCTTTAGTAATAGCGTCTTGCATTTGTAATTTTGCTGTTTTACAGCTTTCTTTTCTATTAACGTTAGCATTCTGTAAATTAATACTGTCATGAGAGTCATTCTTTCTTCGATGTGCAAATTCATTCTTGTTTGCACAAATAACATTTGACAAAGGACATGGATTTGTTAATACATTATGAGATGCTTTTAATGAACATGGAATTTCAAAGGTACTTTGCACTGTATTATCATTTACAAGCACAGGATCACTTAAAGCAACACGATCATCTTCAGACGTGTCTGAGCTCAAGGAATGTGCGCAATCACTACTATAAGTATCTGCATGACTAGTTTCAAAGAATGTTATAAATATATCGCTTGAATATAAGTACGAGTATCGTCCTACAAATTCCAAAAACTTAAGAGCATATTTCTTCCTCTCCTCTACGACTTCGGCTTCAAATCTGCCAAAATATTTTGATTTGGGAAAAGGTGGAAAACTTTCTTTGGTTCCAAAACGCTTGTGCAAGTGACCGAGTTCTGCATGAAGCTTTTTGAAATCATTATAACGCTTCCACACAGACACTTTTGACACTTCTTCATGAGAGGATTTCAGAAATACCTAAAAAAAAAACAAGAAACTTAATATCGAAATCTAAAAGGAAAATATTGTCAGGTGTCATGTATATATATGTACCATAGAAGTAATTTTATAAATTGTAAAGCCCTTCTTGTGCCGCTTTGTTTCAGTAATTATAAAACGTCTAATCCATTTATCTTTTGCAGGTGCCATCACTTAATTCATATTGATCAGTAGGATCTTTCTTACTTAAACAATACTGAGATTTCTAATCTGTTATAATTGTGTAAAATTAACTAAACGCAAAAAATAATTCGTTTGTTCCCTTGTTTCGTTATACATTATGTTATATTTGCAGAGTAACAATAATAATAATATTTTTATTGGTACCCGTGTGAGATCGTTTACGTTTTACGTTGTTCGCATTTTCATACGAATTTTATATATAACTCGAGACATGTTACATTTAACTAAAACAAAAGTGATAGGATATACAGCTTTTCTTATGGGAGTAAATAATCGTCCTCAATCCTCCTTCTTTTGACAGATATGTTCACTGATAACTCACTGATATGTCACATATGTAGAAATATATATACTTTGACTATGTATGTACATACACATGGACTGCTAGTCCCTCATTTTTGCTATAGGAAATGCGTACTCTCGGCACAATTATTAGGCCGCGGTCTATACAATAGATGTCCTTGTTTATCCTGTAGGTTAAACAAAGACACCTATCGTATAAGTCGCGGACTAAGCGTACGGTGTAAACGTAGCCAATAGGTCTATTCGCGTTGCTTGCACTTTTGGCACTCGGCATCTTCGCTTTCTCTCTTTTCAAGGCCAATATATATCTATCTCATTTTAAGTGTAAAAATATTTAGGGATTTCATGCAACGCGAACAGACCTAATATATACTGTGCTCTCGGTGTCGCCGAACTGAAGTTGGCTGAAGATTGTTAAGGTACCTTTTCATGCCAACACTCGACGCTCATTTTCAGGGTCAAATAGGTCACGTGACCAAAATTAACGCTTGATATTCGTCAATTTCTATCATGTGATTTATATTGACGCCGAAAATGAGCGTCGAGCGTCAATATGAAAAGGTACCTGTAGCTCCGCCCCGGACAGTAAAGACTGGGAAATTCAAATGCGAAAGTTGCCATGTTTTTTATAGTAAGACTTTTTCAAGTAGAAAAGGTTTAAATTCATTAAATATTTAGTTGAGAATTGATAGGAAGCCGGAAAAAATCTGAAATGGATGGAAAGGGGACGTAGTATTGTTTTTGAGATTTTGCTATCTGTTACAAGAATTTGTATGTTGATAATAGGGATATAAAACAATGAAAATAAATAAAACTAATAATTTTAGCAATAAATAATGAGAAAAGTATTTAATGAAAGGTAATAATAAATAATTTTTCGTGATTATCTTTGAAAGCACTAACTTTTAATATTATTTTTTTTAATCAAAATTGAAAAAATAATTTAATAAACTTGTCACCAATTATAGGCGCATCCATGTATAATATTGCACTGATCATGACAAGTATTTACATTAACAGAGAAATATTAATAATAAATTAAGATAATTTATGAAGTAATTAAATAAGAAAAGAAATCATAAAAATAATTATTATGAAACAAAATACAATTATTAAAAATTGATTAAATAAAGTTTTTAAAAATTTGGAAAAAAAAAATAGAAATATACTTCTTAAAGACATACCTTTTGCGTGTATGTTCATCCTTAATTTCTGAGTACATTATATATTAATAGGAATTAAGTTACTTGTAGGCAGGCAAGAGTAGGATGGTAAGAAAGTTGCACACCGTAAACGTGCATATACTATAGTCAAATCTCCCTACTCCCGCAGAAAATTAATGTCCGGGACGGGCCTAATTTTCCAGTTTGGCGACACGTCTGAAGTTAGTTACTGGTAGTCTATGGCTGCGTTCAGCAGACTCAACAGTTTTGCAACCGTTTTATGATTGTCTACTGAGATAGGACCATTCTTCTAGATCTAAAAGTATGATCCAATCAGCGCGAAGGAAACTTCCAACAGTTGCAAAACAAACGTTCTGCTGAACGCAGCCTATGTGTATATAGTCAAAGTATATATATATATATATTATGGTAGAATTAAAGAGACCATTTTTGCGCATGCGTAGCTACGTTGATATCCGATGATTGGTATTAGGTCTGTTCGCCTTGCTTACACTTTTTACACTCAGCATCTTCGCTTTCTCTCTTTTCAGCGCCAAATATATATTTATCTCATTTTAAGTGTAAAAAGTGTACGAAAGTGTAAGCAAGACGAACAGACCTATTATCAACTATTGATATAAATTTTCCAATCGCCAATATCTTGGTATTCTAAATTTATTATTTATTATTATATATATAGATGTTTCATAAATAAGAACGCATATAATTATTATTCATATATATTGTTAAAATTGCATTTTTTTCTGTTATTATTATCGACACATCTGCGTGCATCAAGAGTACGTTGTATCAGCTGAAAAATGAATCTTACTATGTAGTTTACGTTTACATACACTTTTTCAGTTGGCGTTAGTGCGCGAAGTTAGTCCTACAAAAAAATTGACGTGATATCTTTCAGATTTTTGTTGACTTATTTGGTTTTATATCATTCTAATTGATTCTAATATGAACACGTGACAACACAAATAGCGAGTATAAAGAAAGATTCTCCTATCTTAGAGAGTTCAAGAGAGTTGTTCAAAAGCAATCTAGAACGAAGGAAACCGCTTGTGTATAAAATATCGGCCCGAATCGGCATACAAGTACCGATAAATATGCTACTGCATTTATAAAGATTTTATATTTTCCATTTTTGATGATAAATATTATCATAAATAGACGTAAGTTCTTTTGTATCATAATATCAAAATTAATTAGAATTAATTATTATTTGATGTTTATCTTCGTTAGTAGATACGACTCGTATAATTCGTTTAATGCATGCAAATATATATGTTCATAATTACATGTTCTATTAATTCAAAAATTTTATTGTATCGATGTGTACATAACCATTCAGAGAAACTAAAACGAATTTGAGATATCAATTTATTAATTTAATTGGATGCATTTTAATGAGATAATTTTAATCACGATTTCAATATATCTTAATATAATAATTATTTCCTGAATATATTTAACAATGTCACTTGTATTTTTACTGCTTTTAAAATTTTATGTAATCTACTAATGAATATGTATCGTATTTTATCATTTTATCGTTTTACTGCTTATTTTTATATTTCAGAAATATTTTAGTTTTTATATTGTTATTATTATTATCATTATTATTGGAAATGAACAAAATAGAAAAAAATGTTGAAGGAAAGATACACACAGTTACAGAACATGATGAGAAACTTCACAATGAAGTCAGGTAAAGTAGATGGAATTTTGCAATATAAGTACATATTAATATTTCTTATTATACATATAATTCAAAAATTATTTGTAAAAATAATTTATATGTTTAAGTTTGAATATATTTAATATTTTATTTGTCTCTTTTATTTTGTTTAAGAATAATAGGAAATTTCAATTTTTTTGCAGTAATTTTCTTCCACGAATTACCAATAGGAACTCAGAAGAGAAAATTACAATGGCAGATGTAATGCCACAGGCAAGTTTTCAATATCTTATACACATATACACGCATATATACAGGTACAGCAATTTTATAAATACAATATACTTACAGATAATTTATAAATATTATAAATAATTATGATACAAGATGATTGACTAAAATAAATAATTACATATCTTTTAGATTATTGCAAGCTGTATAATCCATTGTATGACCATAAAGAGTGGTATAAACATGGCTTACAGTACTATTTTATTAGATGGTTTAGAATCGGATAATGTTGATATGAAAGTAACTGGAAGTGAAGCGTCTTGGATAGGTACATGTTATGATAAAATTTTATATTTGTTTTATATTTGCTTAAGGAGTACACCATAGATTGTTTAGTAGAAAAGAAACTAGAATTGTTATTCGTAGTGCTATTTGATATTAGGTAGAATTGTAGTAATATTATGTATTATTTTACATTTATTTTGTTCTACAGCGAGTCTAGTTACAATAACATTGCCAATAGGATCTCTCATTGCTGGGCCTCTAATGGATAAATTTGGACGCAAAATAGTTTGTTTATTATCTTGTATTCCTGCAGCAATATCATGGGTTTCATTGATATTTGCCAAATCCTTAATAACTATTTATGCGGCTCGAGTTGTAGCTGGAATCTCGGCAGGCTTAACAACTGTTGGTCTGGTTTATATATCGGAAATTACACATCCACAAATCAGACCAATGCTTCTATGCCTTACTTCTGTGTTTGTTTCATTTGGTATTTTAATTCCCTGTTGTTTAGCTGTAATCCTAGATTGGCGCAAGATGAACATAATTTTCTTTGTATTAGAGTGTTTTATTTTCTTTATACTTTACTTTGTACCTGAAAGTCCCTACTGGCTCGTATGTTTTCAAAATGGTATGTTTGATGAAAAACGAATTTGTAAAATGAAATGCAGTTTGAGGCAACTTAACAAAAAGCAAACAGTGAGTACGATATAGCAAGTTTTGCAATATCTATTCGGAATATATTTCAGAATGTCAACAGATAAATGTTTTCTAGATTTATGAGGAAGAATATTCGCGAATCATGGAGACTTGTGGGAACCGTGTAATGAATGATAAAGCGTCAACAAATATTATAGTATCTGTAAAAAATTATTACCACACATTTGCATTCCCGGAAGCCTATAAGCCTATGCTGATACTTTTCGCATTATTTTTGTTGCAACAATTATCTGGTTCTTATGTGATCATATTTTATGCTATTTCTGTTTTTCGCGAAATGGGTGGAACATTTGGCGATTTTAATGAACACGGTGCACTCGTTATGTTGGGTACCATTAGATTCGTTATAAGTATAGTAACAGTTTTTTGTAGTAGAAAATATGGTAGAAGAGTCCTTTGCATCTTGAGCGGGATTGGAATGGCTATTTCCATGTTTCTTTCTGGAATGTATATGCATTTTGCAGTGTCGTACGATGAAAATGGTAATACAGAGGAAACCATGGTGGATCAAAAGTGGTTATTACTATTCTTCGTATTAGCTTACATTTGCACTGGTTCATTTGGATTTATAATTATACCATGGACATTAATTGGAGAATTGTTACCTGTGTCCATACGTGGTATTGGTGGAGGTATCATGGTTTCTTTTGCTTATATAATCATGTTTGCTGTTATAAAGAGTTATCCGTACATTTTGAAAAGCATGACCATCGAAGGCATTTTTTTCTTTTTTAGCTTCGTGTCTTTAATAGGCGCAGTTTTTATATACTTTTTTCTGCCTGAAACTTTAGGCAAATCATTTTCTGATATTGAAAAATTTTTCTCTTCCACAAGAAAGAAAAAAATGCATGATGCAAAGAGATCTGCTAATTCCGGAGATCCTTGATTTTTGTCGCTTTCACTTGGGTTTTATTTGTGTGCGTTTTGCATGATGTAGTATTTGTAAAATTTCTGTTAGGGGAGACGGGACTGTTAATATTATGTACAGGAGACATTTTAATGTCTCAATATTAATCTTGGTAATAAATTGAAAAAAATATAATTAACAGAATAATTTTGTATTTAGAATATTGTAATTGTGATCTTCCTTATATAGGCGAGTAATTTATTTATAAAGATGTCCTTACACAATCATCATAGATATCATTTTGATAATAGATTCCTTGACTGAATTAGTATCGATTTTTCCTCGCCGAAAATATTAAAAAATTAATGATTTTCGAATTATAAATAATCAAAAGGATCTTTTACAAATTAAATTTAAGAGAACTAAATGAATAAGAAAGGTGCATTCTTTAACTGATTTCAGATAATTTATTTTTAATTTGAATTTCAAATTTAGTTACAAAAGTAATATAAAAGATTGGAAAGAGTCACGGTAGATAATGATCTCTTATTTAATATTTTTGCTCTGAAGAAAACTATTTTTTAGAGACAACCAAATAGTCTACTGTCATTAAAAAGACATCCACTGATTGGAATACTTGATACATTTACGGTATTTTTGCTTTAATGCGTTTATTGTTACTAAATATGTACAGATTCAACTTAATTATTCGTATAAGCGGATAATTTATCGGACTTTTTTTTATAAAACTCTTTTATGCAATAAAATGTAAAAAGTAATAATTTTATGAATTTTACAAAATCTTTGCAATGTAAAAGAGCAAGAAAATTTTATTTAGATTGCTAGTAAGGCATGCTTATAGTTTGTCAGCAGATATGAGTAGAAGAATATTAGGGCAAATTAATGCCAATTTATAATTAAGCCTGTCGTGCCAGTAGAGTAGAATTTGCCTATATTTTGACAACAACAGAAGATTGTCAATAGAAACTGTCGTTTTATAATCATCACTTCATTTATTAGGCTACATTATTTAAATATGAAAATGACATAGACTCTACTCGATTTGCACAATGCTATTATATATTTTTTTGCAGCAGATTTTGTTATACTTGGCTTGCTATACTGACAAGATTTGCGGCAGTCACTTTGCAAAATCTGTTTTCGACAGATTGGTTATCTAGTAGTTGATATCGCACACCCCATATGTTATTCTGCGACCTTACAAAAGAGAGAGCGATAGATAGATACATGTATATTAAATGTACAACCGGTTGGAGCAGTTCCATTACGGACACTGATACATATTTAAATTTAACCTTTTCCTTTCTTTCGTTCTTTTTCTTATGTCCATAACGAGCAAGCATATCCAGTACATTGCATTAATATTAGAACATATGCAGCGTTATTACTACATTAATACGATAATTTTCAAATGTGTGCACAAAGTAGGTCGTAGGAATGTTTTAATTCTGAATTTTAATTCACCTGTTACAGATGTGCACGTGATATGAATGAAATATACAACGAGCGATACCGAGCGATACCTCACACGTCTGACAAGTGTTGCTCCATCATAACCTAACGACAACATCCTTATCAACATTAACAAGAACAGCATGTCAATTATCTGATTGTCAGGATGGTATACTCTTGAAAAAGATGATGCTTACTCGCCGCAAGTTTTTGCTGAAACTGTCATTTTGCACATTGTACATAATCGGTATTTTAATCATTGTTAAACAATTCTTTCGTACCAATGACAACTCCAGGATTTCTAAAGAACAATCTGAATATCTAAGAAATAGCAATAACTCACAAACACAGAAAGATGTGGACGTTGCATTACAGAGATTACAAATAGAGAGGTAAATTTGTTTGATGCTGCTTTCTCTAATAATAGCAATTTATTTATCCACAAATTTTATGTAATTATCTTTCTTTGTTTTTTACTGAATCAAAATATACTAGACTGATGTGATACTAATAAAATAATTGTTAAAATAACAGTATTTTGTCTAATGTGATATTAGACCAAAATGATATTTTATAAGGTATGAACAACAAATATCAAAATTTGAACATGATATTGTACCTGGTCTTGGGAACAATGGGGAACCTGCTTATTTATATGGAAGAGAGAAGATTCTAGGTGAAGCAGCACTTGCAAATAAAGCATTGAATGTCATTCTCTCAAATAAGATATCATTAACCAGAAAATTACCAGATATACGTGACCCACTGTAAGATTTTAATATGTATAGAATAGCGCGTTTGAAAAGATTATTTTTATATAAATATAAATTATATGTAAATATATATATATAATATTCTTAGAACTTTGTATTTTTAAATGAACTTTATATTGCAGATGTGTGAATGCTACGTATGACAAATTATTACCAAGTACTAGTATAATAATTATTTTTTATAATGAACCATGGAGTGTTCTATTACGCACAGTACATAGCGTTTTGAAGGGTTCTCCACCTAATTTATTAAAAGAAATTATTTTAGTGGACGATCATAGTCAAGAAGGTATTGAAATTAATATGATTAATATATAAATTAATATATTAGTGGTTTTCAAAAATGTATATTTGCCAGATAAGTTGTATGTCAGGTTGTGCATCATTTTAAGTTAGCAGTAATGCTCGCGAAATACTTTTTCTATAAAATAATCTTTATATAAGAGATAAATTATTACATAATAAAATGATGTAACATTTAATATTATGGGAATTCAATATATTAAATAATTAATGTTATATGTAAAATGTATTTTGTGTGTTAATTTGTAGAAGAGCTTCAGGGACAATTGGATTATTATCTTTTGACGCGTTTACCTGCCAAAGTAAAGCTACTGAGATTATCACATCGACAAGGATTAATACGAGCTCGTCTTCATGGGGCTAAAAATGCTACAGGCGATGTTCTTGTCTTCCTGGATGCACATTGTGAAGTTATCAAAGACTGGTAATTTTCTGATATTAATTTAACTAGAAGACAATATTTTTCCTATATCTTTTATATCCTAAAATTATTAAAATAAGAGAAAACTTTATTAATATATACTATTTAATATAATGTAGGTTACAGCCTTTGCTGCAACGAATAAAGGATAATAAAAATGCTGTACTAATGCCAATAATTGATAACATTTCTGAGGAGACATTAGAATACTTCCACGATTATTCCTTTCTAGTTGGTGGTTTTACATGGTCGGGACATTTTACATGGATAGATGTTCAGGAACACGAAGTCGAATCGCGTTTCTCTCCTATATCACCAACTAGATCTCCTACTATGGCAGGCGGTCTATTTGCAATTAATAGAAAATACTTTTGGGAAATCGGTAGTTATGATGATAAGATGGATGGTTGGGGAGGCGAAAACTTGGAAATATCTTTCCGAGTGAGTGAAATTTTTTAAGTATGTTTATTAATAAGCTTGTAGTATAATTATAATTACAAGCATGTGCTAAAAATTTTATATTCGTGATATAAATTGGTATTCTGTAACAGATTTGGCAATGCGGTGGCACACTAGAAATCATTCCTTGCTCTCGAGTTGGACATATATTTCGAAACTTTCATCCATATAATTTTCCAAACGATAAAGATACTCACGGAATAAATACTGCTCGTTTAGCATTTGTATGGATGGATGAATATAAAAGGTTATTTTTACTTCATCGTAGTGAATTCAAGGTAAGATCAGACATTACGTGATTAAAATCCTTTTGCATTGCAATTATACAGATAAATAAAATCCACAGGACAATCCAGAACTCATTGGAGATATAAGCGAACGTTTGGAATTGCGGAAAAAGCTCAAGTGTAAAAGTTTCAAGTGGTATCTTAATAATGTTTACCCACAAAAATTTATCCCTGATGAAAATGCAATAGCTTATGGTCGTGTCAGATTGCGCAATAGACGACTGTGTTTAGACAATCTGCAACATGAGGATGATAAACCATATAATTTAGGATTATATAATTGTCACTCTAAGCTATATCCAAGTCAAGTATGTAAATATCAGTACAGATCACATTAACGTACTTCTATTCGAATTTAAATTTAAAGAAATTAGTTGTATTTGGGCAATTTTTAGTTTTTCTCATTGAGCAAGTCTGGTGAATTACGGAAAGAAGAGATCTGTGGAACAATATTGAATACTGATTCAAGACCGTATACACAAATTGAAATGTCTGACTGCAGCAGTAAGAAAGACGGAAAGGAATGGATATTAACAAAGGTGCTATATTAATTTTTAATATTTAAGTATTTTTACATAATTCGTGAATGATTAAAAAATGTATTGTGTATCACGATTTTTAATCATAGGATGGCAGAATAATACATGTAGAAACTGGTCTATGTCTCGATGGTTCTAAATTGCACAATAATGAAGATGTACGAGCAGCTCGCTGCACTAATGCACCAGATCAGTTTTGGAAATTTGATTTTTACTCTAATAAAGTATTGTCTACATAGCATTGTGTTGTTCTTCTATTTTACTAGAGTATATTCAAAGCTTTTTTTACTCTTCGTAAAATGTATTTATATTTTCTGCAAATTTAAAAATGGTAATTATTACATTATGTTTATTATCACTAGAAAAATTTATATTTTACAGACTACCTTTTAAATTTAGAAAAAAGTGGCATTCATGTTTTATTTTTTTGGGGAGGGGCTTACAAAATTTTTTTATTTCTTTATCTTTTGTATCATTAATAAGACTTTTAAGCAGAATTTTGCATTTTGACTTTTAAAAATTTATAATAAATGAAAATGTCTTCTGCGCCTTTTAATTGTAATACGATATAATTTTAGCAAATTTTTATTTTGACATTTTTTATAAATAATCGTTTTGTCAATCCTGAAAATTGTTAATTTATAATAAATATTACATTTTTTAATATTTTTGCCGCAATAGAAAAAATACGGGTCTGTAATTCATAATTATTCCGAATGGTGTCTCTATAGTCTCGGTCTTTCCTGCTAACTTAACTAACCTCTACTGGAGATTAGTAAGAAATTTTATGTCAAATAAGTGATAATAATTAGAATTGTTTAAAGGTATTCAATTTAAATCTTTCCGAAAAAAGACAGATATTATGTTTTGACATTTTCATACAAAAAATAGCTATCACATAGTTCAGTATCAAAATAAGAAAAAATTTTGACATATTTATAAATATCAGATATGAAATGTCCATATAAACAGATATTTAACACATTAATCCTAATATAATTTTTGTTTTATTCATATTTCAGGCAAATCTAATTGATATTAAATGACAAATTATTATAAACTAATAATTAATACTGTAATTTTCAAAAACTTGAAATTGTTGAAGTACATGTGCACAAGTTAGCTTATTTTTGTTAACAGTTACTTTTAAGATATTTATTTGTATTTATATGTATTAAAAAGTGTATTAACATTATATTATGAGATGGAATTGGCAAAAGAAATTGTCGATGGCCTGGCAAGCATCCAAAATAGCAACATTTTGCCTGAAGAAGCATTTCTACAGTTATTAGATATTATAATGTTATATATTTCTAAAAACAATGGAAAAAGTAAATAAGTCTTAATTTTCCTCAAAATACAAGAATATTTGAAATACAAATGTTTATAATTAATTATATCTTTTATATCAGGTATCGCAACTATTCATCCATCCAAGTCAGATTTGATAAAGGCTGCAGTTTCTAATGTATCCTGCCTCTTTATAGAGGCTGCTCGACATGATTACGATGAGGAAAGCTTAAAACATTTTCTACATAATGAACATATTAATGGACATAGAATTGAAACGCTATGTAGTACATATATAAACAATAAACAAAATATCCAGACTCAACTGGAATTGATAGGAAATAGTTTACCTCATGTAGTGGATATAGATTGGCGTTTACATCATTGTGTTAAGGTAAATTCACTAGTCTCTCTCTAGTAATGTTATATATATTATGTTACCTCACATAATGTAATTCAACAGTTGAAAATAATTTCTTGTAAATTATATTATGTAATCTATATATATAAAAATTAAATATTTTGTTTTTTGATGCAGATTAGCACTCGGTTTACCAACATACCAATTTATAACATACGAATAAGTACAAAAGAATGTGATCAAATGAGACATGTAATATTTACATGTACTATACAACAGCTACAAGAGTTGGTATACAAGTTGAAGGATGCTATAAGACACATTGAAAAAATGTCTAATATATAAACTTCTAATGAGTGATTATAATGTACAGTTAATAGTCTTTTTTCAGTTTTGCTTTGGCAATAATTTAAGAATAATGTTTTATATGAATAATAGTTTTCTGTAAATGCAGTCAATTATATTTTTCATAATTAGTGAAGAGAATCTTTGAATTCCATGTAGAATCTATTTTTTTTTCATGTGTTTATATATGTATATGCATATACATATACGCCTATATAAAAACTGCTTAAAAATACATCTTTTATTTTGCAGCCCAGTTTATTTAAAATTTTGTTTTTGTTAGACGTATTATAATGTAGAGTTTATCCCTTTATATAATTAATTAAATATAAAGTTGTGTTAATTAATAATTCTTTTTCTATTACTATATGTAATATATATTTTATAATCATAGTACATTATATACAAATAAAATTTTGCATATCTAAGAGAAATTAATTTTCAATTATTAAAATTATTTAGCAAACAAAATTTTTCACTTTGTTGATGTTTTTCTCAAATTATGCTCAAAATATTTACTCTTTCATCAATACGCACGATCATATAAACGGACAAAACGCATAAATATATTAAAAAATGGAAGTATATGTGGAGATAGATAAATAAAGATGAGAAAGAAAACAATGGAGAAAGCTTGGAAAGTACAAACATAAAACGAAGAAAGTGAACAAGTGGGAAGTGGAAAGACAGAAAGACAGAAAAATATTATACTTTACGACTAATAATTTTGCTTTGTTAAAATATTTTCTCCATCTCTAGGATGAAGTAACGTAATGATCACAGTGTTTAATTGTCAACTAATTTTTTTGTCGTAGTTATATCGCATACAGTTTATCATTTTTATTGTTCCATATTAATTATTCGATATATGATAGGATAAGGCCTCGGACATTTCACTACCATTAGCAGTCTTCGAATATTTTCAAAATTACCCTCGAAATTACATTGTTTTTGTTTCGATATCGGACTGGTCTTAAAGCAAAAAATGTTTAATTTACTCATAGTAAATGTGAAAACAATGAATTCTCTAACGAGATTTTACATAACTTTGATAACAAGGATAGTTATTTTACAGCGAATTTTTTCCGATTTTCGTTTTTTTTAAATTACTATCTTCATAAGTTTCTAATGAGTGTACAGTGAAGAACAAAAATGCTGTTCAATTCAGATGTAAGGCTTATTCCTTTTAGTTGAACTTCTTGGACGGTTTATCTTTTCTGTTTTTCTTTTTACACGGGAAAGAAAAAAAAAAAGAGATAAACTGTGCAAGTTCAGCTAAAAAGAATAGACCTACAAGTGAATAAAAATACCGTTGCACCGAGTTTTTTCTCTACAAATCTCATCTTTTTCTCCAGCAATTGATCAGATAGTCAGCCACTGAGGAGAAAGCTCAGTGCAAATGCAATTTAGTTTCTCTACATCAGAACAAAATAGCATTTTGACTCTCGAATGTACAAAATGACATTTAAATTCAATTTTATTTTTACATACTTTAACTGATATCTAATGTGATAAATACACATGCATATACACATTAATGTTATAACAAAATTAATGTTATACAAAAATATATTACCTCAAAAAAATATTAATCGAAAATGTATGTATAAGTGCGTAAAAATATTAAAATTGAAAATGAAGTTTTCTCACGGAAATATTATTGCATCACATAATATAATCCCGTATAATTCCTTTTAATATAAATAAAGGGTCTTTCAAAAATATTCAATGCTGCGGACTATATAAATTTTTGTTATCAACCTTATGTGATATAAAAATGTATAATTTAAATTTAGGTAACATTATTATTAATTTAATTACCTTAACTATATACTTAATACTTCTTTTATACACATATTTGTGTGCTCATTATATGGGTACTCTCTTCTACTACAAAGAACTATGTGTTGACACGTTTTTCATAAACATGTTTTTCCATAATTACATTTCTCGAAAAAGTGATCGCGACATTTTTAGTTACTTAATGCTAAGGAATAACTTTGCATCCATTTAATATGCACGAGAACGCATATTATGTCATTAAGACATTTAATGTGTTATACATTATGCTATTAATTAACAAATTAACAGCAAGCGTATGCACTAAGAGAGATACAAATCATATAGTTGATTTAAATATATAACTTTAATGATAAACCTGTTTTCCAAGTATTTAGTGCACAACTTGTATCCATATCCGTGAAAAATATATGCTTCATTATATATTGCAATATA
Source organism: Mycetomoellerius zeteki (assembly GCF_001594055.1). NCBI lineage: Eukaryota > Metazoa > Arthropoda > Insecta > Hymenoptera > Formicidae > Mycetomoellerius > Mycetomoellerius zeteki. The sequence goes on along the minus strand of NW_017257882.1, from coordinate 33,533 downwards.
TATAAAATATGTGTAACGAAGAAAAATATGACATAGAGACTGCCTCCCACTCGAAATATATTACTTTTTTTCCGCTACTCGAGACACATTTCTTTTTTATACAGAAACTTTTTTATATATAATTTTCATACAGAAATTTTTTCATATAGAAATAATTTTACATACATTTTGATAAAATACTGTTTAATAAAATTTCATCATACGACATTTAATAAGAAATATACATTAGAGAATTGTTAGAGATTGTAATAGGAAAGAGTCAAGTAACAAAGAGTCACTTTCGTTAAATAGAAATCGATTTAGAAACCATTTAAAATGAATAATGTACGACTAAAAGGAAAGACATATATATACAATTGAAGTGGGATACGCCGTGTATACATATATCTGTACATGCAAATATAATAACAACGGAGAGTTAACATCATTAACGTCGTTAACGTTAATAACGGTGTTGGATATGCATATGAAAATTCAGACGATCATAATTATATATCTCATCCAACGTATACCTATAAAATAATATATTCAACGTAGTGTCATATAACTCATTTATAATAAAAAATAATTAAATCTTTCACAATTGCTATTTACAAAAATGTACAAATTCCTAACACTCTTGAAATCTTCAACAATGATCATAAGTGCTTTTTTTGCTGCTTACACAATGGGCATATTGTAAAAATTTCTCATTCAGCTTGTAACAGGCTTATTTTCCGATGTTTTCTTCATAACTCGTGCAGATGTCAAGCGCGGTTTTTTATAAATATCCAAATATGTATATATATATAAATACATACATATTCAATCATGCAGTTGGAAACATTAGAATTACTGGCAGTAAACATCAGAATATGGGCTGTGTATAAGCTTGTTCAGGATTGACCTTACACTTGAGCCACGCCATCTCGAATTAAATGCAACTGATACGCGTAGCAAGATTTTTATGACTCGCATCTAAAGACGATTAATCCTCTCTTGATCACGTCTCTGCCTTATTTTTTTGTACTTCAGATTTATTACCCTGTATCTGCTCACTGCTCTTGCCGAGATCTTCGTTCTTGGAACCGTCTGCTGACGAGTCATTGATATTGGCTTGTGTGTTACTCTTCGGAATACTATTCCGTTCTTTGGGTGAAGACCGTTCTACTTGGCCCTCTCGTTCGGTCGTCTCTGCTGTCGTAGTCTTCTTCTCGTCATTACTATCGGCTTCTTTAGATTTCTTACTTGCAAATTGTTCTATTGTAACATCGCCGTTGATTTTGGCTGCTTGGTTCTTTTCCTTTTTGTCGTGCAGGCTCGCAGCATTGTCAGCAACTTCTACACTGCATTTCGCTTCCATAAGCTTCGCCTTGGAGCTGTCTTCTTTACATCGCGCGGTCTCTTGTACCTTTCGCGCCTCTATTTCTTTACCTTGTTTTCGTTCATTAGCGCTACTTGGCGAGCTCGAATTCTCGGGTACTTCGGCGTTTGCCGTAATCGCCACCAAGTTGAGCGAAGAAGAGTTCGATTTAGCGAGCTGCGCCTCAACGTTGGCATCGTTCGTGTCCATCGTGGACGATGTTTTGACAACGTTGGACGTCGGACTTGATGACAAACCGCCAGTTTTGGATAGATTGAACGCGTTGAGTTCTCGTTGCAGTGACACAGACACTGGTACGGCTACGCTTTTGGAGAGAAGTAATGCGACATTGCCCACCGTCGACGTGATCGGCGACTGCGATTCCACCTTCCCAAGATTGAACGTAGATGAGATCGAGCTAGGCGACGAGGCCTTGGGCGACTTTGGCGAGGATGAATGCGTGCTGGGTGGTATTCTCTGTACCGTCGGCGATTGGCCAACCACTGGCGCGTAACCAGTAGTCTGCGGTATATAACTCGATCGCTGATACAGTTTGTTGATCGAAGGCGGTAGACTACTGTGGAAGGCACTAGGAGGCCGAATGCCGATAGGCGATCGTATCAAAGGATTCGGAAATCGGCTTGCGTCTGGGAACGGAGACGGAAAATGAGAATATATGATCCGGGGATTCGTGTTGGGCGTGGGAGATGGTATGAATGGATTAGTCGACAACATATTTACCGGAGAATTCCTTGGCGATATAGGCGAGCCGGAGTTTCGACATATATCCCGTGAAAACGGGGTATTCTGATAGCTTCGAGCGTTCGGCGAATAAAGTGGTGGTGAAACGATCGGTGAATTAATCGTCGAGACGATGGGCGACAAAGTCTTAGGATCGATTTTCATCATATTGAGAGTACCACCCTTCGTATTGGTTGTCGATTGGTCTTTCTCCTTCGTGTCGCTTGCGACCCCGTACATGGGCTTCACACCTGATGCGGGATTACCCAAGTATCGTGGCATGTTTCGCATCTTGAAGATTTTAGCCGGTTTAGATGGGATCTGCTTGTTCGTACTCTCGGACATAGAAGTCTGAGTTTGATTTTGCATCTCCTTCGCCTGATTCTTCGCCGCTACGTAATTATTTTTCGATAATGTAGGGTTCCAAGACTTGGGTGGATCGCGCAACGTTTTATATCCAATCGATTGATTCTGCTTCTTGAGAGGCGCTAATCTCTGGATTGCGTGAGACGACGCCGGTACCGAAGACGTTGACACCGCCAGCACATTGGCAGATGTAGACATAGGTAAGGCAGGCTTGGTGTTTTTATCCATTGTCGTCGCATTACTACTTGGAGTGTACACTGGTATATTCGGGATATTCGGTATATGCTTCATCGCTGTATCTGAATTGATGGGTAATAATGGCGAAGGATTCTTCTTCGCGCTTATTCTAAGCAGATCTGGCACTTCCGACTTATGCGCATCTACCCTGTTCTTCTCCTTTGAATTTTCTCCTATCTTAGCACAGATATCATTGATCTTCGAGCCGATCGTGTTGGAACCGATTTTTGCGCAAATTTCGTTCAGATTTGTACCCTTTGCGGCTACGTCCTGCTTGCGCATAGATATTTGTTTCATCAGAGATATAGGGATTGCATCCGGACATGGAGGTATCGGGCAAGCACCGATCGATATTGGTTTCGACATCGCCGTTGTAGTGATCGTTGCTGTGGATGCAGCCGTTACAGTATTTACATCTTGACCTATGTTACTATAGTTATTCTTCAACGACGTAGGTATAGAATACACATTTATGGGTGATGTTTGCATGTTGAATTGAGGCATCGGCGATATTTGGTTGTTGGATGTTGAACAAGCAATGGATGACGTTCCTAACTGTTTCTGAGGTATGCTACTGGAATTCTTTAGTGCTGATTTTAGAACGGCTGAGTTAGTTACGATGTCGTGAAGCGAGAAAGGAAATGTTGATGTTGTCTGACTAATCGCAGCTGTAGAAACGTTTGGTACAGTAGACACAATATCCTCACTCATCGTGACTATATTGTTCGATAATCTCTGATTGACCATACTGACGGCGTGACTCGTTCTCGGAGCAGACTCTGACGATGTTAGTACAGGCGAGTTTCTCTGTTCCAATAAATTCAAAGCCTGTTGCAAATCAATACTTATACTTTGATTATTCTTCTCGTCGAGAGGTTTTTGTTTATCAGATACTGACAAGGAATCCGAAATATTTTGAGATGCCACTGTAGTAGACACAACCGATTTTTGTGAAGGAGTTGCCATCGAAACTGATACTTTACTCGTTACATTCTCACAATTTGTTTGCGCCTTCGCATCAGTAAGTTTTGTATCTTCGGTCGATGATTTTACATCGGATTTTTTCATACCTTGCTGAAGCATCGCTCGTTTTTCCTTCGGCGCTTTCTTGGAATAAGTGTTATTAACTTGACCTACTTTCGGTTGAAATTGTAATTTTGCACTCAATGCGTCGATTTTTGATCCAACACTTAACATTTTTGCTTCACTTGAATTTTTTATGCATTCCTTCTGAGATTCAGTCTGAAAATCCGCACTATTGTTGTTATTATTTATTGACATCTTTTCCGCATGTGCATCTATCTTTTCTTTATCTTCGATTTCAACTACTTTCTTCTCTGTAAATTGTGTTGCTGATTGATCAATAGTTTTTTGCCCTTGTGAAACTGTCTCAGATTTGTCTTCGACATTAGCAGTTTGATTTTGGACTTTTACTTCTTGTGCATCTTGTTGCGATTTTGCAGAAGCGGTGCAATTTCTTGTTTCATTTGCCTGTTTTGTAGCAGCTCCATTGTGCTGATTTGTTAATGGTATACAATTCTTAGTCGGTGAATTCTCGTTAGTAAACTTAGCGTCACTCGTAACAAGGAATGCATCGTTCGGATCAGAAAATATTGGATTTTTCGTTATTTCTACAGGGTCAATCATCAAACTAGATTGCATTATTTCTACAGATTTAGGTATACCACAATTTTCTATCACCGAATCTGCTTTATCAGCTTCCGCAATGGAGGCTATAGTCTCCTCTGAAATTTTCTCATCTTGTAAAGTCTCAACGTCCCTTTTATGTACTGTATTCGATATATCGGTTATACTCATTACTCCTGTTTCCGATATTTTTAATTGTACCTCTTTCCACTCGCGTTTCAACGATTTCTCATCCTTTATTTCTATAGAATCAATACCAGCATCTATTAATGATTTTTTGTAGTTTGCATTGTCTTCCGATAATTTCAAGCGTTTTGAAGATATTTCAAATATCCTATAACTTAAGTGTAATGGTACTTTCTGCAATATAATAACAATATTGCTTTAAATAATATGTACACATCGTAATTGAATTCAATATTAAATAAATTAAATACGTACCCGCCTCCAATGATAGATATACATTACATCCATTAGTGAGTAACTACTGCATAATGGCTCCTCTTCGTACATTATATCAACTCTATTTACATCACCAAGGCCATATTTGGCTCTTATTAGTTTTTGTAAATGGAATATTGTGACTGCTGCAGGACATCGAAAATATCGTCTTAAAATGGAATTCTCAGTATTCGTCTCACTTAAATCTTTTGTACGAGGATCAGAATATTCCAGGGACAAGCTGAGGGATTCATCCGGAGAATATATGTGCGATTCTATAGGTTCTCCACGAGCTTCTGGAGACATTGCTTGAATACATGCTTCTGGATGTTTTGCATAAAATTCTCTCCGACATCGCATTTCGTCTGAAACAATGTTGTTATCATCGTTACCATCTCATACATAATATGTGTGATATAAGAGGAAATAAATTCTTTTCTTAGCAAAAACATACTTTGATAACATCCAGGTACCAGTTTATAAACAATATCCTGTAATATATGGTCGGGACGTATATTTAATAGTGGCCTACTTTTGTGAACCTGTACTTCGCAGATTGGACAATACTTGTTACTCTCCAAATATTTAACAATGCAACTTTTGCAAACTGTAAAAAACATTAAAGATCTTATAATATATTTAGCTACTAGTTAAAGTTTGAATATACAGCGTTATATATGACATAATAGAAAGATACTGTACACGAGTGTAAACATTCTATAATAGTAGTCGCATCGATAAAATATCCACCACATAATTTGCATGTCAAGTGTTCATTAAGTCTGGCCAAACACACTCGTTGTCCACCACTCTGCCCTGACATTCTATAACACAATACACAAAAATTATCAAATATATCATCTTTGTATAAGTAAAATTAACAAAGTTTAATAAAATTAAGTATACCGTTAATTATAAAATTGATAATGTAATTTGATCATCAATTATATCAATACAATAATACACAATATTTATCTATGGCATATTTACATAAGTATTTATTTAATTATTATTAAAAGAATGTTAAAATTAAAGAATTTTGATAATTCCGAATATCGTCATAAGTAAGATGTAAATAGCACTTTTTCAACAGTCTATAAATAACTTTTTAACATGGTATCTAAATTCTTATAAGTTATTTAGTTTACAATATAAAACCATTTTAATTCAAACAGCAAGTGAGTCAATAGCTGAGAGTCATAAAAAAATGTTGAAAAATTAAATCTAAGATTATATAAAAATTAATTCTAATAAATTTATATAATCTAATCTAATGTAATAATTTCTTTTACTTTACACAAAAATATAAAAATAGAGCTGTATGTTCAGAAACATTATCCTATGTATGTTTTATTAATATTTAGCGTTCAATATTCAATGAATAAGATTAAAATAATACATGAAAGCATTCAGGAATATCTTCTACTTGACATTCCACAAGCATAATTTGGTTTTGTTTAACATTTGATAAATAATGATTCCACAAATGCCGCGAGCGTCAAGTGGAACACAGCCTAGGTAGTATTTCTGAACGTAGCTCAGTGTTATGGTAAAATACGTTTCTTTAATCATTAAAGAATGAATTCACTTGAATGCCATGTTATATAAGTCTTTTTACATTTATCTAATCTGTTAGAGCAAAATTATGTTAAGTATCTTGGTAATACAAGGTTACTCAAATATATTTTCTAAGTAACATATAAATGTACAAATCTATTCTATCATATACAAGTACATGAATTATGTTTACTATCAAATTAACAGGTGATTAAATTAATACCATAATTTTATATGAAATACACACAGCCGATACATAATTCATATTATTAATATAACCAAACTAAAAGACAGTGCAACAGCTGCTAAATACAAACGATAAAATTGATTGGAGCAAAAGCGAAGGATATACAATAAGATTAATAAGATTAACGAATTTATTTATATATATATGTATGACACCGTTTCTTTCCAAAGGGAACGGTAATCGAATAACGGTTCAGAAAATTGAAAAAACATTCATGGAGTCATAATATATGGAACGATCTCTCAAACACATTTGATGTTTCATGAGCAACAAAAAGAGATGTTAATTACTTAGTGCCGCTTGGTACATACATGCCGCAAATGTCCTGGACAGACTTACGTGACGAACGAAGCGAAAATCGTCCGTTTTATTTAGTAATCGTCATTTGGCCTCAAAAGTCAGGAAAGTTGGGTCAGATGTAACTTGTCACGGGTTGCCATCACATCCTGAGAAACTGGATTTCTTACATTCTTCGAGCGACGATACTTTCCGCAAATGTACGGGAGATTGATAAAGCGGTAATGATGCACGATCCAATTCGCTTCAGTAGCGTGTATTCATCCTAAAATAGACTACAATGCTACCGAAAACTGCGCGTACGACAGCAGAACAAAATGGCGGATAAACAATCGTATGTGCGACACTCGGGAAAACATTGCGCAGCGCCCCAAATTAGACGAGTTCGACATCAAAACTTGCGATCTCTCCGATAGTATGAGCGGCACAAAATGGCCGTGCGTAATTATTCACATATTATTACAGCGCAGGTAACCAATCGCGAAACTAATTTAAAGAAACCATATTGCTCCATGTCCGCATATATATCGAATTCAATATTCAATCGCTTGCATCATTTTGCGTAATGGCTGTTATACATGAAAGTCCGAGCTCGAATCAGACTAGAGATTGAATTTGACCAATCGAAGCAAAGTTTACTAATCTTGATATTAGTTTTCTTTCTCCTGATTGGTTAATTTCAATGCCCGTCTAATACTTTAGGCTGATATTCACAAGTGCTATATATTTGCTTTGTCGCCGCATATCGCAGCCAATCGCAGCGATTAACTTATTTATTATTTAGCTGAATTAAAAATTAAAAATACAATAATGTAATTAAAAGATATGGAATATGCGAATAGAAATTTTATTGCTATTTAACTTAAAAATTAACACAGAAAAAAATGTTACAAATATATTTGTTCAGAAATTCTTATCACATTATATAGTTCCTATTTATTTTTCCAAAACATTTTTAAGCTCATCTTTGATTAATAAAAAACACTCTTCCGTAATATCGTGAAGAAGATTAATTACATCATTTTCTGTCAAATTATTGTATACAGTTTCATCTAAAATATATGTGTATATGATATAATTATATTCTATAAAAGAAATTTTGTATTAAACTTAAATTCTTACCACTAATTGTTAAATGACCAAAGAGTTCGCAAACTCCAGGTAGAATTGCAGTTATGTTTTTTACACCAGTGAATGGTTTTCGAACCCAAATATAAATACGTACATCATTATACAATTCATCATTAGATTTTGATTTCGCTCTTGTAACATATACATTATGTGCCATTTGACGTAATTGTAAATAGTTTACTACAACGAATGCACGAGATGCGAAAGCTTCAATATTTTTAAAATCAGATAATTTGAGACAGAATCCTTTTGCTGGATACTCTATCAGCAAGTGTACACCAGATACATAACTGCATATATCCTAAGACAAAACAAATGTCGATAATATTTTGCAAATATTTAAAAATCTCTCTTTTTCTTCCCCCCCTCATTCATGATTGAATATAATATTACTTACGATATATTCAAGAAGCATCTCATATTTCAAATAATATAAATGCCAGTGTAAATGATTAACAGAGGCAAGAGCACACAAACCATTAAAAAAAGCCCTTAAAGACCTAAAACAAAAAAATGATATTATTTTGTCATTTTATTAAAGGTTTCTAACATAACAATGATTACCATGAATTACTTAACAGACATAATTCTATTACTTTGCGAAGACTATACTCTGTCATGATTTGTGGCAAACACTTTAAACGGTCTGCAAGAAATAAACAATGACTCTGTTCCAAAGGACTGGCATTAATTGCAATTGTGTCGCCATTTCCTATATCAAATAATATCTCTTGCTGTGTTAGTTTAGTGAAATTAAAACGTGTAGAACTAAAAGATTGTGCCGTAGACGTGATTGATTCTGGAGCACGTCTGTACTGAGCTCTATCTGGATTTAACTGAAATTGCCATTGCATTATGCGTTAAATATAAAACATATATCCTTTTTGCATAACAATAAGGGTACCTGTGCTAAAACTTTGTATTTTCCCTTCAATATTTTACTATCTTTTATATTTAAAATATATCGGAATGTTTTAATTTCTTCAGCTTGTTTCCATGTTTGTTGCAAAATACTATCAAATGAAGATTCATTTTCCTCATATGATTTAACAATAAAATTAAAATCTTTTGTGTCATAGACAAATGTGGTAATCTGTTTGTTTGAAAACATATTGCATAATTATATGTAATTTATATCAAATATGTTAACTACGAAAATTGAGAGCTGAGAAGAATCTTCTGAATAATTACTGAGCAAACTATAAAAATAAATACATAAATATAAATATATAAAAATAATTATAGATGCATATTTGTGATAGTTTTTGGTTATAGGATGGACACGTTGGACACACACTATATGCAGCAATATACCCACAGGACACACATCACATGTATACCAACTGTACAGGAAAGCGAGAAAAGTAGATGTTCCTACATAGTTTCCATCCACTTCCTCAGTTAGTATTAGTGTACGAGATATCTTGATATTACAGAAAAAAAATTGATGTAGCCATTTTCAAATTCTCTGTAATATTATACCTGATTACTTTTATCTGACATAACACTTTATACCTAATTATTTTATCATTTCCAAAAAAACAAAAGTTGCTCAGATAATACGTCTCTCTTGGGTACATTTGGATTTCCCATCTGGGTGTCCTCCGTTATCTAAAGTTATTCGAATTCCCTCAACCTCCTCTTTTAAAGTAATAAAGCGACACAAAAAATGTTATGTAATAAATGTTATAAGCGCAAAACAGAACGCATCTATCGTCAGACTGCCATATAAACCATCGATGATTCATCAATATTATTTTAATTTTAATTTTGTTTATTGTTTTTTCTATTTCAAGTGCGTTTCGAAACATATTGACAATTTGATATTGTTTCAAATCGTATTTAAACTTCCAAAATATACGTAAAAACCGTATGCCTCTATTATATTTTAAATTAAACCCTGTCTGTCTTAAGCATAATTTAAATAAGGTTCAAAAAATTAAAAAAAAATTGAGTACCAACTCTTGAATATCAAAATCTAGATAATTAAAAATAATCACTAAATTATTATCTGTAAGTTTCATCGGTTATCAGAACTCAAGTTAGATTTAATTCGATTTATTAAAATACGAATCAAACATCATAACCAAAAATTTTAGATATATTCGCTTGTTCTTTTTAACTGAACTTTTGCAGGTCATCTTCCTCTTTTCTCCTGGAAAGAAAAAATGAACCGGTGCAAAAGTTCAGCTAAAAAGAACATGCCTTACATATATTACTATAATCGAATATAAAAGATATTTGTATAATTAAATATATAGAGTATAGAGAATATTTACAATGAAACTTTAATATATTGCAAATTAAGTTACTCTCCAATTTGATATTATATATCTCAAAATAATATATAAGAACATATACAAGAAAATTTAAAGGATTTAGAAGAAAGTATTAAAATAAATTTGTAAATTATGTATTTTTGTAATTTTTTTATTTGTAGTAAGAAAATATTTAAATGTATTAATAGAAATTGTATATATATTATACATTGATACCTCTAAATATTTTGAAAGTACATTTCTCTATTCTAGCCATTCTTTAATATAGTGACATTTGATAGGTGTAACAGGTCCTTCGTCATGGCATTGTCTTCTTACCTGAAAAACAAAAACTAACGTATTATATTAAATATATATTTTTGAAAATTATAAAAACTGAGGCCAATATGAGCTCAAAACAGAGACTGCGATAACATAATTATGTTTTTCATGCACTTAAATTACTCCTCAATATGCTGGTTTCTATTATATATATCTATATATCTATATTAAAGCTCTCCTTGGCCAAAAATGAATTCAATGTTCAATAAAAAACCGGTAAAAAAGGTAATTATACTACGAATATCTGTATTTTTAGACTTGTATTGGTCTTTATTAATTTTTTTTAATAATATATAGTTATAGAAAAGCTAATTATTATTATTTATACGATTTTATTCATTCAGTCAATAATTTCTGAAATAAACATAATGTATTTGTAATGTCTTACTGGGCACAGACCACAAGGAGTTTTAACCAATCCCATTGAGTTCAACAAAGGTTGAATTGCTCTGTATAAATTATTTCCATCATTTGTGACCGTCCGTTCAACTTTACCATCATAAATTAACGTATTTAAAATCACTTCTATGTTCGTTACAGTTAATTTCACCTATGAAAATATCGATTTTTTTTTAGTAACAAATATCGATTTTTTTTAGTAACTTTAAACGATATTAAATAACACATAAAAAATACAACCTTGCTTACTCCTAAATCTGAAATATACTTCAACACATCCTTAGACGAAGCATATGTCATATTTCTTGCAGCAATAGGTCCAGTGTTACAATTTTTCGTCTTTTCCCTTTTTTGTTCCAAAAATCGATAACATTGTTGATTCAATACATCAACAAATTCTGTTTCAAAATCTTGATCTTGATACCAAGCACCACCTGTTACAGACTCATCTGGTTCTAAGTTGTATAGCATATACACTTTTTTCTTACTGGCTGCTACAGGTTTAACAACTTTGACGAACTTGTTAGTTTCTAGACTTTTCAAAATTTTTTCTAATGGTTTATTCATCAAATTAGATTTAATTTTTATATCTCGAATCCATATTCCCTTGTTTCCTGCTTCTTCAATAATTTTATATACTATTTTTTCTTCATTGTCAGTGCACTTAGCAAGTTTTGTTGGATCTTTCAAGCGATAATACAATGAGTTTGCTTGTTTAAAAAGATCAAAGTATCCTTGAGATAGAAGTTTATTTATAATCTTAGCTCGTTGAGCTGGTTGTAAATCAGGTATCGAAGCAGCTAAATCTATGTCCGAAATACCTTTAGGTTTTTCTCGTGCAAGAGCAATTATTCTGTAAGAAAAGAAATGAGATACATAAATCCTGATAAAGCAATAAATTTAATAATAAAATATAATGTATAATGTAATCAAATCTGATTATTTTCCACTTCAATAACTTACAATCTTTTATGAAAATTTTATCAAGATCTTATAATAAAACAAATACTAAATACAAGGTAACATAACGAACTTGTATCAGCCAAAAATTAATATTTCATTGAAATAACTCAAAATTTTAAACAAAATCAATATATGGATATATAACACTATTATTAGAGATAAACATTTTAATTGAAAGAAAGCATACAACTAATATTAAAGTATTAAACCAAAGTAAAATAAGAGGTTCATTTGCTATAACTATATCACAATTTTGATTTTCCATTTTTTTTCTCATAACAAGATTATGTATTACATATCAGCAAAGAGAAAATGATGTAACATGATGTAATAAGTTTACATTCGTACTTTTGCTCAATTGTTTCAGGCCCTTCATGTTTCATGGTACTACTGGCACTTGCGTTCTGTTCTACTTCCATCATAAATAAAATGATTGAAAATAATTTTATTGTATTATGCTAAAAATTCTTTCATCGCTGTTTTCTTAAATAAAATTTTTGTAACGTTAGTATTATTCACGTCAATTTACGTGCAAGCTTGTATGTTCCGTTCAGTCGAGGAGTCGAGTATTTTGAGGTTAGGATTGCTTTTTAGCGTTCTCAGCTCGACCGGGTTTCGGGGTTTGCACCAATTTGCACCAACCTGGCAATCTGGGGGTCGATCGTCGATTATGTATCTCGAAATGAGGTGAAAATTACAAAAGTGAGCAAATTCACTAGTTATTGACCAATTAAATTATGAGTATTCTAGTGAATTTGCTCACTTTTGTAATTTTCACATTTGATTTGTTCGCGTCGCATGCTCCAACATGTTCCAACATGCTCCTATCATAGTTCCTACTCACTCTATCAAGCGCGTTGGAGTGAGTAGGAGCTATGGTAGGAGCATATTGGAACATATTGGAACATGCGACGCGAACAAACCTATTAATTCGAGATACAAAATCGATCCCCTGAATCCTGAATTGGGAAAATGCTTTGCTATTGGATGACGTTACACGCTCTATCAATAGAGCACATACGAAACATCATTAATTTAACAACCCTATGTTGGTACAAACTCGGTCGGTTATTTGCACTTTTTACATTCAAGCAATGCGACAAACCTATTGATCATTTGTCAACATAGCAGGTTACATGTTTGCAGGATTACAAAAAAGATTTTATTGGGTAATAAAAATATTCAAAATTCAAATGTTTGAGCCACGTGGTTTTATTCACAGTTCATCTTTTTATGCTAAGAGTATATTATAACTAGAAATATGTGTGTGTGTGTGTGTGTGTTCATACAGACAACTGCATATATTTCTTTGCTAGATTTAAGATTCCCGTAAAAAAATGCGCGCTATATTTTTATCTATTGGAATTATATAGTGGATTCTTTTTTAACATAAATGCGAAATTTAATAAAGTAACATTTTATTAAAGCTTACGATAATTCGTAGAATACGAAACGTTCATTTAATTGATTAATTAGTATCTTCCACAGTTTCATTAATCTTAGAATGCCGGAAAAGCCACTTTTGTGGCTATTGAGTGTGGATTAAAATATTATTTTTGATGGGGCATTTTAAATACTAATTGTATTAAACATATACATGTGTATATTGCCCAAAATATATAAGTATTGAAAAATATACAAAAAAAGTAAAAAAATTATAAAACAAAAAAAAGTAAAAAAAATACATAAAATAAGTTTAAGAACCAAACAAAAAAATAGTCAAAAACGAGCTATAAACTTTTTACGTTAGTCGTTAGCTCTGGGTAATGCTAAATAAAGGAAAGTTCTCTGCATGAGTCTATACATTTATATTCATTTATGTTGTCAATATTACGTTTAGGGTTCGAGATTTCCTAAATCTATGCTCAGAATTTGAATCAGCGATATCAAGAACCCTGAAATACACTATTTTTGAGAAAATAAAAATGTCTTTTATTTGATCGTACGTGCCTGCGGGAAAGCCACTTTTATGGCTCTGCACAAATCTCGATATTCTGCGCCATGGGTATGTTACTTATATAAAAATAATTTCGAGAAAAAAACCACTATTTTAACAGAAAATGTCGGCTGTCTAAAAGTTAAGTATAATATACACTGTTAAAAAAAATTATGGCATAGAAAAATTGTGGGCAAAAGTTGGCCAACTTTGACTTAACGATAACTTTACGAAAAATTATCGTAGGATAACGTTTTTTTTTTTAAATTAAAGCTTGAAATCTTTACTTTAATGCTATGATTAGATTTTAAATTTGATGCATCCCTGCCGCTGTAACTCTAAAAAATATGAGGGTATGTTTGTAAGTATATTGAAAATTGCAAAGTTTAACGAAATGCACGGACTTTGTAAAATTTTTTTTGGAATGCCGTTTACAGCGGCATAAAGTTCAAACTTTTCCCTTTAATTTAAAAAAAAAAACGAGTCGCTGTGATTTTTTTTCGCAGTTACAGCACCTTAAAGTTATCCTTCCATTGACATATATTATCGACGTTACCTGTATTACGCGATATGCACCACACGATGAGATTGTTGGATGGATTTTGCACGTTTCTGCGTGTATGTAGATTTTGCACATCGTGTTTCTGCGTGTAAATGTCAATAACGCGTGTTGCCTCCGCGTTGCTCGATTACTACTTGCAGTCGATTCCTCATATTAATGCAGGCCCTAATTTCTTCCTGCAAAATGTCATTCCAGATTTATACTAGAACTTGTTAGTCTCTGAGACTGACAGGTTGTTTTGCCAAATCTCTTAATCTATGACCCATTATTTAGTACAAATCTGGAATAACATTCTGCAGGAGTATCAGTGCGCTCCTCGCCCTGATGAAGTGAACGGCAAGTTTCACGAAACGTTGTCATTATAGTAATGTATTTTAGTGTTGTTTGGTTATATACATATATTTTATCAAAGAATTAAAATTTTCTTTATGTTGAAGCTATTTTATCTTTTTTTTTTGTTATATCTTTATCATTTATTAAACAAAAATAAGAATATAATGACGCAATAGTGTAAATAACGCGCTTCCCGAATGCAGCCTTTGATTTACATTAACGTGACCAGGTATTTTCGGATCTAAAGATACCTATTATTATGTGTGAAGAATAAAGAATGTATGGATGTAAAGATAAATATAATAATAGCAATATATTTTTAAAAAATAATGTGTAATTATTAAACCTTTTTTTTTAAATTTAAAATTTGTAGATATTTATGATGACAATATCGAATGAAATCTATTTACTAAATATTGCAATCTAAAATTGATATTAATTGGAAAATATGTAGAAAACTGTTTTAATTGTAATACTATAATTCTTACAAAGTTTAAAAGTTTTTCTGTTGCTTGTGACTCATAATGCTAATACTAAAGATGACTAAGTCAGAAATTAACTACGCTAAATGCTTATCATAGTTTTTCTTATTTGACTAGCCACTGCTGTATCTGTAAGCCATGTTCCGATGTACACTGCCAGTACTAAGAATCTATAATATACGTGAATTTTCTTTACGTGAAGATCTTTAGTCCTGACAGTATATCGGAAAACAATATTAGTTACAGTTTTAGTGTATCTTTTGCCATTCGAGTAATAACTTGTACATTGCGGGTAAGAAAATTATAATGGTTTTAATACTTTCTTATTAATCATATAACATCAAAACTTTAATTTAGAATAGACAAGTTATAAGAGAAGAATAACGTGCGCCGTTATGAAGGTTACATATGTTTGTATAAAATAAAAATTTATTAAACGATTTATAATATTTGTCAGAATTCAGGATAAAGATCAATTTTATGTAACATACGAAAAAAATATATGAAGAATTAAAAAATATACATAAAATATATATTATATAAATATAACATATACATTATTAAGATGCACATACATATATTAAGATATAAATATATAAAATCATAAGTATAATTTTATCGTAAAATTTAATGCAAATTATAGATTATCTATAAACTAGACTTAGAAAATCTATTTTATAGTACTTCATGATTTTTCTTTCAATTCTATAAACTTTATCCAGCACTAATTGAATAATTTTTATTCTATTATAAAATATTTATTTAAAAATTTTATTATGAAAAAAGAATTTATATTACAAAATACAAACATATAGGTAATTTGATTTAATAACTATACTTTTAATAATTGTAGTGATTTACTTGAATGAAAATTGTCTTCTCAAGATTGTAATTTTTTCACCATGATTTCTGAAAAGTTTAATAGTCATGGCAAATAGACAGCAACTTTTTGTTGTCTTATGCAATAAGGCGGTAAAAAATACATTTTTGTTAAAATCTACGTGACAAAAAAATTGTCAGCAAAATTTTGTTATCTCTAATTGTGTTTATTTAATATATTTACAAAATGTCTTAAAGTTTAAAATATGTTAATATATAAAATTCTCTATAATTAGATCGTTATATAAATATTATTCATTAATCCTTCAATTGCCATTTCGTTTAGTTATAGTAGAACATGTAGTAATTAAATTTCTCAGACATATCGCTAATATTTTCGTATTAATTATCATTTTTATTTAACAGGAGAATTAATTCAAAGAAGTATAATATTTTAATAGCGTCATTATGTACATTTTTTAAATATAAGTAATCAAATTAATCATGCATATATCTGACCACAATTATTATTCTTAAGAAACTGTCGACCCAATTTACTCATTAAAAATATTCATCAACAGATTCTATCGCAAAATGAAATTCAGTTACGTAATATTCATTTGTTCATTGGTCATAGTATCGGCCGTGACAATGATAGAACTCGTAAGTAATTATACTACTCTCAAAAATCTGTTGAGTAGAATCTAACTCTAAAAAAGAGTGAAATCTCATTCTTAAAAATTAACAATTGAACTTTTTTTCAACACTGATTCAATTGTCACTCTTTAGAATTAAATTCTACTCCAAATATTTTAAATTTTATAATAGTTTGTAGTAGTATTTTATAATAGTATTATAGTATGTATATATATATATAAATAGATCATTTTTCTATTATATAGGGCTTGAATTATAACAATGTTTATTTTTATCGCTTCTTTATTACATATACAAAATGCAAATTAATTTTGCATTTAGTAAAATTATTTAGAAAATTGCTGTGCAAAAATATAAAATAATGTATGCACTCTGTTTATTCTTTCAATGGACGTATAAATTATACGAACTGACTGCTATAAAATACATTTTTTTTTTTTAATAAATACTTATGTGTATAATTATGTTTATAAGAATTTTATAGAAAATATTGGATATAGTACATGAAATATTATTTTATACAACTATTGAATCTTATCAAAATTTATCTGAGCCTTTCATTTTACAATATGTAAATTTAAAATTTTCAAAGATAGGAGTAATATTATCTCTATAATTAGCAATATTATCTATAATTAGCAGTATTATGTCCATAATTAGCAATGTTATCTTAAGCCTTGAAATTTGAAATGTTGCACGATTATGCATATATTGGATTCGAATAAAGAAGTTCAAAGTGCTACTTTATTTGTATCATATCTATTGAACTTTTAAAAAAGAAATTGGACAATTATACCATTCGATAAAACAAAGTTTCAGCTTTAAGAATCTGTTTTTTTTTTAATTGCAGTACAATGATTTTGTAGTTATGAACAATCAAAGTCAAAATACTCTTTTTAATCCGCGATAATTTAGTAATAAAAAAATCTTAAGAACATTTAAAAAAATGATTTTGTAGAAAAAACTTTAAGCTTTTACGTTAGAAAGTAAGAAAATTTCGTAAATTCTTTTTGAGCAAATGACAGATCCATAAAATGAGAGGAAAATTTTCTATTTTGTGTCTAGTTTGTAGTTTTCTTATGTAGAAATGACCAAATTCACAGAAACTCAAAAGACCTTTCGAAAGTAGTTCAAATTTAAATTCGTTCATTTTTAATAAAGTTACAACTGCTTGGATTTTACGCTACAAATTCTTGTTCCAATTCAATATTTTTAACTTATCCCTTAAGACTCCTGAGAAGAGAAGCTGTGGTCATGTTGAACGTCATAATAAAACGAGAAATGATACATTAAAGTTTCTTGCAAGCTATTTGTAAATAAAGAAAATTTGAATAAAACAAAATGAGATCGTTTTAAAACACTCGTAAAAAATAGACCGAAGCTATGCTTACCTTCCTTGACAGTCAACAAATAATCATAAAAGGCACATGCCTATATTTAACTTCTGTTATATATTATATACGTAAACATATAACTTTATTATATATGCAGAATGTTCGGTAATTTATCTCTCGTGAGCAGATATAGCATAAAAACTATAATAAGGTCGTGTTCGAATACATTATCAGTACTGACAAGTTTACATCTATAGTTTACATTATGTATACTATAGATTTTCAGTACTGACAATATATTGGAACAAGGCCTAAATAAAAAAAATTTTATACCGTTTTGTCTCTCAATTAATAAGAAATTAATAAAGATCTGCGAATAATCCGATTCAGCAGCGAACGTAGCAAATCAGCAGGGACATTACATAAAAAATTATTCATGTTTTTTCATTAGTTTATTTTTTTTATTCCGCGAAATTAACGTTTTTCATTCACCATGTTATTGCTACTAAAACTGCACGATTAGTAGCTACATAATAACCTGATAAAAACGAGACTAATAATATTCATATAAAGTAGTGTTGTAATGTTAATTTTTTTTTCCCAGACTCATAGTACCTTCAACTCTTGCAATCCAGGCCAATGGATTATGACAAATACAAAAGTCGACTGGAAGAATAAGACGAAAATGATTTCATGTAACATTACTTACAAAGAGGTACAAACTTGTTAATAACTGCATTTATACATACAAACTCACTGTAGAGACCTATACTGGTAACGAAGTACCTAAATAATATTGATATTCTTTCTATTTTTTTTTCATACCGGTATGGCAAACCGAAATGATAAAATACTGGTAAAACATGATACCGATATGGATATATATCGATTCGAATACCGTATAATATCGATTTTATATTGATATCAGCGTTATTAAATAATAATACTATTTATTTATTGTCTCGGATTAGTTCAAGTAAGGATCAAATTCATATAAAATTATGTTTGATTTTCAAAAAAGTTGTCATATAATTGCCAAAGAAGTTAAAGGTAAATTAGTAAGCTTAAAAGTTGATTGCGCTACATGCATGGACCGCTCCTTTTTAGGGGTAAATTTACAGTACATATACAACAAGAAAATAGTGTTAAAAACTCTTGCCGTTGTGGAAATGACAGAACGTCATACAGCGGAAGCTCTTAAATTAGAAATATTGAGCATACTGAATATATATGGCATATCTATCCATCAACTGTAGACCATAACAACAGATAACGCCTCCAATATGCAAAAAAGGATAAAATTGTTGGGTAGCCAGCAGCTTGTAGATATTATTCAAGAGGAGAATGTTACAGAACATTCTGATGAAGACGATGCGGACGCACACATGGTAACATGGAATGAATCAGATGATTTTTCTGATATAGTTTTGTCAGAACCGTATGAATTTTCCGCTGATGCGGAAGGTTCTTCTGACACAGAAATAAGAAACTACGCTGGTCATCCCGTAGTAATAAGTTCTCCTGAGTACAATGTACGGTCAATAAGCTGTGCGGCGCACATTTTACAGTTAGCCATAGGTGATACTTTCAAAAGTTGCGCTCTGGGAGAAACAATTGAGAATGCACGTAAATTAATGAAAAAATTACGAACGCTGACATTAAAGGGGATGCTAAAAGCATTGAAGCGGCGTAAACCAATAATTGATTGCATGACTCGATGGAACTCAACAGTTGATATGTTGGAGCGGTTACTGGAGCTCCATGATATCTGCGAGGCCAATGAAGAGCTTCATATGACACAAGAAGCATGGACAGAGATTAAAAGTATTGTCCAAATTCTTACGCCATGCAGAGTAGCCACTAAAAACCTACAACGTGAACAGTTGACTTTTGGGGATTTATACAAAGAATGGACATGTTGTATCTTCCGCACACAAAAGTTTGGCACAACATTATCTGAAGCCTTAGTGCGAGCAATGAAGGCCCGAGAAAGGCAACTTTTTCAATCAGAACCATTTCTCGTAGGATGCCCGTTTTAGTGTATTATTATCCGCGCAGGAAACAACGCAAGCTATGATTTATATTCGAAAGATATAGCTTCATATGCAGAGAGTGAGAAAAAACACAAGCGCCGATACAACACCTGATACAGCAGTTTCTGGATAATAAGGAATCGGATGCAGATGAAATGTAGACATTGCTCCAAAACGCGGAAAGGAAGAAAAGACGCCATCAGAACAAATGCACAATTGTTATTGAGAACATTACCAATGCCCTTGAAACTCATGTAAAACATCCAAGCATCACATCTAAAGACCAAAGAGAGCATTTTGGAATTTTGGGAAAACAAAAAATTGACGATGCCAGAACTGTATAAGCTCTCAAAAATTATTTTAGCCGCTCCGGCTACACAGGTCAGCGTGGAACGTCTATTTTCCGCTTTAAAATTCATTCTATCCCTGCTAAGATCTAATCTTTCAAAAGAATTAGTCAATGACATTCTCGTAGTCCGTTGCAACCATTTCTAAAATTTTGCCACTATATAATTAAGATATCTAGGACAGAGAGAATTAATATTCTATATTATAAACTACTTTCCAATTATATATTATAAACTATTACTTCTATGTTATATGTTATAATTATTATTCTATGATACATATATTCCCTGTTACATTCTATTCTTATAAACTACATTTTAATAAAATTGATTTCGCTAAAAAATTGACTCATGTGACTGCTTCTAAAAATTTGGCATTATAACGATATAGGAATTAATATCGGTATTATAACGGTATTCGATAACCATAACAATATATGAAATTATTTCAATACTGAAATTATTTCGGTATAGCCGATTACGATATTCCACTATTTCGATATTCAGTTTTGTAACTGTAATAACGTTACCGGTAAATTAAACGGTATTGGGTCTCCACAAACAAGACACGATTATAAAATATATAATGTAAAATGCTTTTAATTAAATATTTGATCGCAAAATGTATAATTTAAATTACAAAACCTTTTTTTAGCTAAACAATAGCAAAATCTACAAGATACACATTATGATGGATTGTGAGGATATAAATTCTAATTGTACTAATGAACCGATTGTATGGGTTGACAATATTGACTGTAACTCCCAAAATCTCTCGCTGCCAGTTATGGATGCGTGTAAAATTGGAAATGTAATTATGTTTTCATAATTATTAAGTAGATATTATATACACGCACACACGCACGCACGCACGCACGCACGCACACAAACACACATATGTAAGAATAATTTGAGAACGTACGTATATGAATGTATTTTTGAGTACATTGGAGTTTTGTTTATATGAGACCTGATTCGAAATCGGCGACCTCCAAAATCTTTGGTTACAACATTTCAACGGAAAGGAAGTACTCTGAAAGCCTCAACGAAAAGAGGCTTCAAGGCACGTAGCATTTCCGTCCGCCAAATTGGTTCAGCCATTTTGAATTTTCAAATTTTAAGTTCGGTTTCAGCATCAGCGACCCCGAAAACCTTTTAATACTACATTTCGCAAAAATCGGAAGACTTTTAGCATTTTCGGTAAAACTTCAATCCGTCATATTGATTCAACCATTTTGAATTTTCAAATTTTGAGACCGGATTCGAAATCGGCGACCCCCAAAACCTTTAGATATAACATTTCAACGGAAACGAAGTACTCTAACAACCTCAACGAAAAGAGGCTTCAGAGCACGTAACACGCCAATTTTAAGAGTAGAAAAAAATTGTCATAAATTTTATTTTGACAGTCGGAACAAAACCGTCTAGTTTTTAAAAAATAAATTGATAATTTTAACATAATGTTAGTGTAAATTTGGAATAATGATTAAAAAACATACATGATACATATATGCTAATACATGAAACAAAATTACTTCTGTTCTAACTTATACTTTAAGAACATTCTAATTTGAAAGTCTAACAATTTTTTTATTTCACAGGAATTGACAAAGTGGCAAAAACAGAAAGAGTTATTTGAAGACCGATATGGGTCTAATGAAAATATATTCCTTAAAGCTGTGTTTTGTATAAATATTATGAACGATTATGTCGATGATACAGAATATTTTTAAAATTGTATTTTTCAAACATATATCTGAATATTTTTAAAATTGTCTTTTTCAAACATATATCTTCTACTACAATGTAATTTCATTAAATATATATCTTTTATTATAACATAATTTAATTAAAAATAAACAAATGAAAACAATATGTAAATATCATGCCATGTAAGAATTAAGATTAGAAAGTGTATTTCTTCTTATATTCAGTTATTGATTGATGACGTTAATTATTGCTATTGTATAGGTTTTAAGAATATAATTAAGATATAATAAATAATCAAATACTTAGATATTATACGTAATCAGAATTTAATGTTACTATAAAATGTATTCCTTTATTTAAGATCAATTATTTGACTGTTATTAAAAAACCTAATAAAAAGAGAAAGTGAGAGAGAGAGAGAGAGAGAGAGAGAGAGAGAGAGAGAGAGAGAGAGAAATTAAGCCTTCGTTTGATTTTCTACCAAAAATTGCTCGAGAGATGCCAAATGCTCTTTGTCAGGATCATACATTTCGACAAACTCTGTCCAAATATTTGGTTTATGTCCTTTCAAATGATTGATTATTTTTCTTGCCGTGGATTTCTGCTTTTCGCTGCATTTTTCGCAAGATGCAAGTATCATATCCGGGAGAATATCTATGCAGATAAATCAAGAAATGTATAAATATTCATTTATCTCAATGTATAAATAGTATACGTATATATTTCGAGGATCATATTTGAATATCAACTATTATTTTCTTTTGTTACATTTTTTATTTTTTCATTTAAATACCTTTTCTTTCCTTTCTTTTATAAAAAATGCGGTACGTACAAAATTATTGCAATATATTGAAATAAAATACATACTGTAATGTATACTTACTTTTAAAACTGCGTCCATCGGCGGTGCAAGGGCCTTTATCGAGAATGCAATTCACATATTGATTTAAAAGACGATCGCTATTAATAATCGCATCCACATCTACATTATCATACGTATCCGAATAATATTCTATTCCTGAAACGAGTCCAGAGAACACGAGACTACACAATAGTACAAATGTGAATCTCATCTTTTATACAATTCTCTCTGTAAAAACTTATCCTGTGTAAATTATAATAGATTATTCTCAAATTCTTTTATTAATTATTTCAAGAGACTCATTAATTTATTTTTAATAGAGTGCAAATGAAAATAGAAGAAAATTAACTCTTGTTTTTAATCTTTACAAAACGATTCAGCATATTCTTTTTGTCGTACAAACATAAAAGCGTTATAATGTAATATTAATTTGAGAGTTTTATAATAGAGAAAGAATAACTTTTCTATAATAAATAAAGAAGAATTTTTATAAAAATTTTGTGCAATATAAGTGATTTCCTAGATAAAATTTAAAAAAAATGGAAACACACGTATGATGGTATATATTCTCACCTTCAAAATTAATGTAACCGATGTATTTCGGCGGAATTAGATTTAACACTTTCAAGCAAAGACACAATTTCGATAAGAAGATACGTTTAAGTTAACGTTATATGATGAAGCATTTGACTTTGTACCAAAGAAAGAAAAACTTTATCATCAAATTTATATGCTCGTTATTATTTTCGCATTTGACGTAGATGAATAGTTTACAAAACGTGAACTTTCATATATACAATTTGTTATAATCAAAACAATTAATGCTGATTTATGCATAATTTGTTAACACGGAAACTGATTCAATTGTCATGTCACGTAAAATTCTTTTGAAAGAAGACGTGACAATTAGCGATTTTTAAGTACGTTCAGAATCGTGTAAAAAATAAACTTTTAACACAAGATCATGTTTTTAAGGTCTGATTTTGTAGTATTGATAACTACACGTTCTAATTGTATTTTTTTATATTGATTTGCAATTTAATGATGTCATAATTTTAATAGGAATAAAATCATAAAATTTATATACATATATAATAACCAACAATAATACTCATGAACGATAATGAAATCCTTTCTGTAATGTAATGTTAAATATAACCAAAATATTTTTGTGCAATGTGAAATACAAATTATATTTTATTTGTTCTTAAAAAAGTACATATTTATTAGTATTTTTTCGAAGCCAATAGTAAATTATTAATTAATGTCCACTTTATATTTCTAACAACTTCTTTTCCGTTATTAAATTTGCAAATATGTATAAATATTTCATAATTCAATAATTATACATTTAATAATAATTATATGTTCCAACAAACCACACTCAATCTTATAAGGAAAGAGATCCAACTGTCCCCCTTGAAATCATTCATCATTTCATTTTAAAAAGTTTTTTCTATCTCTAAAGTTTCGGCGATATTCGCTTCGGAAGAGAAAAGCCGATTTTTTTCCAAAGAGTGTTTCACTCCTTAAAAGTGCGATTGGGTACGTATAAAAAAAATACGTACGTGTCTCGCTTATTTTTTTGTCTGGAGAACAATATACTACAAACTTATCAAAATCAGAAGGGGACAGTTGGGTTCCTTTTCTTATTAGTTATATGTTCATTTATATTAATTTGTATAATGTATAATTAAATATACATATAGCAAAAAATAATAATTTCTATAAAAATAAACACCTATTCTCTTCTGAAAATATAAAACATTATAGTTGCAATTGCATTATAAAACAGTCTGCTCTTTCAGAAATTATTATTTCAAGCTTTACATTTTTCACAATATTTCTGTTCAATATTATATACAATATGTATACATGTACGTTGTATATACATATACGTAAGCATCTCTTATTAGCTTATTACATCCAAATTCATTGGAAGCTTCATTTATTATACTTGAATAAATTATATTTCGCGTTGTGTTTTTATATTGTTTTATTCCTCAAACAATTTTATATTATAATTATAATAGCTTTCTCTCTCTCTCTCTCTCTCTCTCTCTCTCACACACACACACACACACACGCGCGCGCGCGCGCTCACATATCTGAAAGAATTCTTTTAAATATTTTTGAAACATCTTTTAAAAATGTTTAAAAGTTAAATTATTATTTTAAGTCATAAATTTATACATATATAGCTGCACGTTAGATTACGTGTTGCAACTGCCATCATGGAATTTATTTGATTGCTAATATTTTTAAAGCTTTTCTAAAAGGATTCTCTAATAAATACCTTGTAAACGAGAATGGATTAAAATGAATTGAAATTTTTTCTGAATGCGTATTTTAAATAGCGAATACTTTGTTTGGATTTAATTGGATTCAATTGGATTCAATTGGATTCAATTAGATTCAATTGGATGCAATTGGATTGAAAAACTGCATTTCCTATTCAAAATTTTGAATTGAATAGTATTCACATTGCACAGAAAAAGCTGATATTATTTTTAGATTAAAAAGCATAAAGGTATGCTCCACGCATTCCTATAAATGAATAAAAATGCATTCAGAATTGAAAAGCATTCATTTTAATATTCGTGAATCCATATTTCTGAAAATCTGAATCCATTTCAATCCATTTCAATCCATTTCAATCTATTCTCGTTTGCTGGGTAATATCTTATACTATAATATTTTTAATATAACATTAAATCTTAACTGTTGTTATCGTTCTAAATTCCACCATAAAAATATTATAGACACCCTGGCGGAAAAAAATTTTTATGAAAAAGCATAAAAAAATTATGTAGATTAAGACAAGATTTTAGAAATTCTTAGTTTTTCGTAGATATTCGTAGTGGGATGTAGTAAATGGCGTTGTTTGAGGATTTCTAGGTTTTCTCAAACAAACAACACTGCTCTACGTCCCACTACAAATATCTATGAAAAATTAATAATTTCTAAAATCTTGTCTCAATCTATGTAGTTCAATATTTGTAGTTGTTCAACATTTAAAAATATAATGTTATGAGATTTAAAGAAGATTCAGTTGTGGTACTGCAAAAATGTTTAAGAAATTAGTTACCTGATTGCAATGGACAGTTTTAAAGTTAGTTACACTGGAGGTATTTACTAATTATTTTACATACTATAGAGACTAAATTATTATATCGATAACATAATACTTATTTTCCATTTATATTTTACTCTTTTATTTTTTCACCTTTGTTAAGATAAGCATGAAGTCATAAGATCAAATTGATGACTATTGCAATCGGGCGGTTGTTTCTATTTACATCTGAATATATTTCTAACAGAATATAATTCATATATTGAACCTTGAACTCGAGACTGTAATCTTACCGTCTCGATCTATAGAGAAGTAACAAGATTTTTACATTTAATTATACCATCTTAACAATATAATTAAAATCCAATGAATTGAGAAGAAACCTTGTTCAGGCCTGCAAACGTATACATATATAATATTACAGTATTACGTCCCGTAGACGCCACGATTCTTTACTTTCGGAAAACGGCTCCACGCCGCGATTGATGATGGAATTTATGAGATTCAAGTGCAGTCTTCTGTTAAGAATTCGAAAGAATTTGAAGCTAAAACTGAACAGCTTCCACGAAAACTCATAAATGCCATTCAAGAAGGAAAGAATAACAACGCCGATGCTGGAAGCGCTAAGCTTGCGAAATCTATATATCTACGTCATATCCTAGCTGCCACCCGAGGCAGACTAACAATTCCATATTAGGTAAAAACGCGGGGCTAGAAGCGGTACGATTGCGAAATACACCTATACAAGCAAATAGCGAACCCCTAAGCCACCACCCGAGGCTAACCAACAATTCCATATTAGGTAAAAATAAAGCCGGCGCCACGTCGCGCCAAGACATAAAATGCTTCAAAGAAACTTCCCATGTTAACGTTATCTGGGATCAGACTTAAGATTGATAACAGTTACCCTGCACGCAAACATCCTAGCTATATTTTTCGCGGTATAATAAAGCTTGACATCCACTCGGAGCAATTTTCCCGCAGACTCGAGAAAATCGCAAATTACTTCCCCTTCAACAACATACTTGAGATCAACCATGATAAGGCTGCATTTTCATGCTGACGCTTGATTCGAGCGTCAAACTGGTTACGTGATCGAAAACGCCAAAGCTCAACTGAGTTCAGCTTTGACACTCAACGCTGACCAACGAAGCATTTTCTCGAAACATTCAACGAGTATCAATGCTTCTGTGATGGTTGGCTGCAATAAAAGCGTATATACTAACCTAAAAAAAGATGTACCTGACCTCA
The DNA here is from genome assembly GCF_001594055.1 of Mycetomoellerius zeteki. Lineage (NCBI taxonomy): Eukaryota > Metazoa > Arthropoda > Insecta > Hymenoptera > Formicidae > Mycetomoellerius > Mycetomoellerius zeteki. The sequence continues at coordinate 6,166 of NW_017257882.1, read as the reverse complement.
TCCTTATTCGATGTGTCTGCCATTTCGTACAATTAGCGATAAATTATGCATGTAAAGAATATCTTCCAACACACTTAGAATTTTTAGTTCATGAGACGTATAATTGGTTCAGCATGAGTTCTAGTCACCAGTCCGCATATAAACAATTATACGAAACAATTAATAATGGTAAGGTAATTAAAACTATATATTTCAAATAAAAAATGTATATCAACGTTTTAAGAGCTATCAAATTAAAGAATTATATTATTTTAGGAGCCATTAAAAATTACGAAAGTTTGCGATACACGTTGGCTGTCTATTGAGGTTGCAGTCTCGCGTATATTAGATCAATGGCTCGAATTGAAGACATATTTTAGTATTGCAAGAAACTCTGAAAAATGTTAATTTTTATTAATTTTAACGAAATTTTTTACTTAATTTTTCACGAAAGCTTTTTAGCAAATAAGGTACTGTTACGTCCAAGCCCTTGGAAATTAGATATCGAATGGGAGAGACAAGGATGGAGATGGAGAGGGCATGGAAGGACGTGCAGACTTTATCTTACAGGTATACGCGCAGAGGCGAATACCTGAGAGTCGGACGCACTTCTTATCGCTCCTGATTATGGGTCAACGTAGGGACGCTATAACACCTGTTTCCTACGAGCAGTGCGTACGTCGGTCCTAATTTCGAGTCAAGGAACCTAATCCTTATAACTCGAGACTGGACGTGCGATCTCTGAAAGGCGATGGAGTACGAGGTCGTTTTTGGGTTTTAAAATGAAAGGAGAGCAAGCATCTTAACAATGCTCTAATTTATTACTAAACATAAATTACAGTTTAACTATACGCGCTTAGAAGTAATAAATTATTTCTATAGATTAATGTAAAAATTAATTTTATATTCATGTTAGAATAAATGAAACTCGGTTATCTACATGTTACAATAAATGAAACTCGGTTATCTACATGTTACAATAAATGATTGCAAAAATCGCTGGCTGGTTATAAAAGAATAAGAACATTTGTGCCGCTAGAGAATGTTGACATAGGGCGAGCGTGAGTCTATATTTATATATGAGCGGTGAGGCGATACATGTTGATTTATTAAATTTCTCTAATTATGATAGTGGAAGGAGGGAAGAGGTCATTGAAAAGGTCGATCGGATCTAGATAAGGAAAGGGGGAACTGGGAATGAACACTGGAATGTGAGTTCCAGGAGGTTGTCCGGCTATGGCAGCACGGATTTCCTCGGGATCGAAATAGTCAGGGCCGATGGTGTAGGTGCCCTGCGGAAGAGGATCGGTGGTGCGATCGAAACGGTTAATCACGGAGTCGAAGATGTCATCTGGATAAATAGGAAATCGGTTGCGTAGAGGAGGAGGTGGAAATTCTTCGAGAATTTCCACGCTTGACGTGGAATCAGTAGGGGATGGTGGACGAGGTGACGTTGGAGCGGACTGGAGGGGGAAGTCAGGAGTATGTGTTGAAGTGTCGGGCAGTAAGCGCTCTATCAAAGCGTCTGACAACGCTGGTGACGGAGATCGCGGGGAAGGAGGAGGAGGTATTGCCTCTAATATATGAAGAGCTGGTTGTTCCGGCAGGGCCGGCAGAGCCGGTGATGATGAAGGTGAACTAGGTGAAATAGGTTGCTGTGCAGGTGGTGTAAGTTGAGGTGCGGATTGTTGTATGTCCTCGATTGATTTTACTTGACAGTATTCCTGGTATGTTTGGTCCAGGAGTCTGCGCGCTTCGAGGAAGGCCCGACTTTTGAGTCAACCTCGATGGGGACGGTGGCGCTTTGATCGAGGTTTCACTACGGGGTGATTCGAATTAAGTTCTGAGGTGTATAATTTGCGAGGAGCGACTTACTGCTTGGTTGTCCGGGCAGACTGGTTGTCTGGATTCTTGTCGGTCAGTGCCTCGGTTCCCTGGTCTTCGTGGGTAGTGATGACCGAATTTGAGCACTGATTCTAGAGTGACTTGCACTAAGTGAAATATTTTTCTCCAACGCTGACTTTAACTCTGATTCTGACTCTGACGCTGCGTCTCGTGGTTTAGTCATTTTTAGGAGGTGGTTCCATGGTAGGATGTGTCAAATTGGGGAATCAGGTTCACATGATTTTGATATGATAACAGACCTGACTTGGGAAATTTCCCTCAAGTTAGCTCCGCTGTGTCAGTTTGATTCACTCTTATTCTTATTGGTGATAAGGTACCACCTCCCTAAAAGTTTCAGACTCACGATCGCCTATTGGAGAGTTTCGTTTCTGGGGAGGGTTGTAAGTTATCTATTTCCCTTTTTATCGACATCTGCTTAAGGGAAAAAGTAATCTACTTTTTATCAACATTCCTGGATTTAGTTAATCTTGTTCCTTGGGAAGCAAGAAACGTGAATTATTATTTTGTTGATTTTCCCATCATCGGAAAGTGTCATTGATTAGATTTAATGACCCTTTCTTAACTCTATGCGCAAGACTATTATCGTTAAGGCCATGGCACATAAAAAAACTTAAGACGTAAGACTTAGCAGTAAGCGAATCCACCAATCACAGTCAAGCAGTAAGGCAGCCATTTTGAAACTTAAGACTTAAAACTTAACGTTGAAAAATTTCGTAAGGATGAAATTCTTACGTCTTATGGCTTATGGTCCTTACGGTTAACCTATCACATGCGACTGTTTCCTTCAAATTCCGAGGCGCGCACTGGTATATACGTGTTGAAACACGAAAGCACAGTTTATTTTGTGGATTATATTTCAGTATTCAGTATCAATAACGAAGAAAAAATGGGTGAACATGAATATTCTTCTCAAGAATATTCTTCAATTAATAATTTAAACGAAGATAATCAGTTTAATGACGGGTTTAACCTAGAAAATATTCACAAAGATGATGATGAATTATTAATAGATGCAATAAAAGAATATCCGCATTTATATAATTCATCTTTAAAAGATTACAAAGATATACAAATGAAAGAAAACTCGTGGAGAGAAATCGCATTGTTAATGGAGATGTCAGGTAAGATTTAAAATTGTATAATTTTTTATAATGTATTTAATGCACACTCGCTACTACTACTACTACTACTACATAATGAATACACGCGCACACGCACACACACACACGCACACACACACACACACACACACACACACACACACACACACACACACACGCACACAAATATATAAAAAATAAAATTATTATTATAGTTGCAGATTGTCAAAATCGATGGTTACGTTTACGTGAACGATTGCCAGAGAAAAACGATTTCGAGAATTAAGTTAACCGTAAAGTTATGTTTAGGTTAAAGTACTCGAGACACATAGGTCCGGTCGAGTGCGCAATCTCGAAATTATCGAATCGGATTTGTAGGACGTAAGATCTTAAGTTTTCTATGTGTCATGGCCTGTTCGGGTTAAAGTACTACTGCTAAGTCTTACGTCTTAAGTTTTTTTATGTGCCATGGCCTTTAGACGTGCGTGATATTGGCGTGGGATGATTCAACATCTTACCTTCCCTCGAGTATCGCGTTCGTGATATGACTTATCAAGGATATTCGATTCTGGATCCGGCTTAGCACCTTGGTGCTAACGGCGCGGTTTGAAAATGATTATTTGGTGGTTTCTTTCTCCACGATATTCGAGAGGAGATTAAAGGCTTGGTTATCGCGGGTTACTAAATTCTAAATAAACATATTTTTCTGCTGGGAAAGTTTCTTCGGATTTATGTTATCGATTGAATTTGTTCGTATCTTATTTTATTGAATTTACGAACGATCGTAAAACGAAAAAATCGTGGAGTATACTGGACATAACAGTACATATAAAGTTAAGGGGGACGAAGAAATAAAGAATAAAGGAAAGAAAGAATAAAGGAAGAGCATATCACACTGGTCAAGTTCAAGCCGGCAAAAGCATGCTTGCCAAGCGAATGAGCATGATTGGTTCTTTATCTGTGGATCCAACCAATCATGTTTTATAGTTCGGCGAGCAGACCTGGCTACTTTGTCGACTTGAACGTACCTATATTGACTCTCTTTTACCGCTCGCCTCTTTCTAATTGTTTGTCTCTGTAGCTCGTCTTTGCGTTATCTTGGTGTAGCCAGAGAATGTGGTCTTGGACTGCTGCCCATCTTTACGCGGAACGATTTCCCGCGCGCGAAAGACATCCCGATGTAAATGTTATTTTGAGATGTGTTCAACGATTTCGGGAAACAGGATCAGTGTTGTGAACTCAGTAATACGGTGGAAGAATGCATTCGCATGGAACATGAAAAGAGAATCCTGCAAGCGTTTGAAGAAAACCCCAGGAACAGCGTATGTCGTGTAGCTCATGCCCTCGGTCTCTCCCGACATACGGTGCACAGTGCTGTACGCCACAACGGACTGCATCATCCGTATCATTTTCAACGGGTGCAGCAACTTCTTGCGAGAGACGAAGAGCCGCGCATCTGTTTTTGCGAAGGTATTTGTATTATTTTTATAAAATGATTTCGTTGTTTTTAAGAAATATTAACTGTCAGCGAAATGTAACGTAGGATTGCTTGCGCAATGTTGGCGAAATGTCCTTTTCTCCGGCCGCATTTTGTGGACGGACGAAGCAACGTTCACACCGAATGACGTGTTTAACTCACGCAATAATTTATTATGGACAGATGAAAATCCGCACGCTGTTCGCCAAGGTGCATTTCCATATCGCTGGTCGATATATGTGTGGGCAGGAATAGTAGCGAACCGAATCGTAAGTAGTAATAGGTTTATTTAAGGAATTCTCTCTCTTTCTCTCTCGTACTTCTTAAAATCACAATCTTGTCATAATTTTCAGATCGGTTCTTTCTTTCTCTCGCCACGTCTAACGAGAGAAGTATACACCGACTTTTTGGAGAATGAGTTACCCGCCCTTCTCGAAAACATTTCTCTTCGCGAACGGAGGGAACTCATTTTCCAACACAACGAGGCTCCTGCGCACTTTTCGCGGCAGGTACGCGACGTATTAGACACGCGCTATCCGGATAAGTGGATGGGTCGAGGTGGTCCACGCGCGGGCCAATCATTTGACCAGCGCGGTCGCTAGATCTTAACATGCTCGACTATTTCATTTGGGGTCATATCAAAGATTTAGTAGAGCATATTCGTAATGGTACTGAAGCTGAGGCACGAGAAGTGATTCTCGCAGCTTTCAATATTTACCATTACACCAGAAATGGCGCACCGCGCGACGCGCGATATTACTCGAAGAGCTGCTTACGAAAACGAGGAAGGCACTTCGAACAATTCTTGCATTAAAATGCAAGAGTGGATTAGACCTACTGGGGATACCACTTAAAAAAAAATGCGCCATGCTATCTACCGCCAGGTGGTGTGGAAATGATAGTGCTTCATCAGTTTTTTACCAGAAAAATGACAAAAATAGTAATTATTTCTTGACTTCCCACACAGTACGCCTGACTGTTTATCGATTGTCAGTCGACATTTTTTCGTCAGCTTGAAGTCGACTTTTAAAGTCGACATTTAGCAGACGTTTTTTAGAATGGATTTGTCGACTTCATGTAAATCGACTTATAGTCGGCCATTCGCGCTCTCCGAACGCACCCTATGAATATCGGCCTTAATTAATTAATTGTGACCCCTTGGCAGTGTTGCCAGATAGGGTTTTTTCCCCCAGATTTAGGAGTTTTTTTGGGAGGGAGATTTAGGGGGAAGAACTTTCTGGGGGGAATTTTGGGGAGATTTAAACAATTTGGGGGATTTTTTTGCGGGGTTGCCGGTAAAGCTTACGGTCTCTTGCACCAATCTCCGATTAAGCTGATCAACGATTACCAACTTAAAAGAACATTAGGTTAGGACTGACGCTCTGTTTCCTGATATGTGTATACGTACTGTTACGTCGATCAGCTTAACCAGCGGAGATTGGTGCAAGAAGCCCTTATTCTGGGACGTGAATTTTGAAAAATAATAAAATGTCAAAGAGCCAAAAGAACGTAAAGACAGTAAAAGATAAAAGAATCTATGTTCAAAAATATCGAAAAGAATGGGAACTAGAAAAGCAATTTGCAGGTACATCATTTTATTGTAAAAGTATAGTTAACGAAACTTATTACTGTTATTAAAAAAATTGACGACAGATGAGCAAGTCTAAGATTTTCCAGAATGCACCGCAATCAGTTATAGAGTTTT